>NW_026068282.1:120895-172472 GCF_014885135.2 Alexandromys fortis | reverse complement strand
AAAATCAAAAACACCAATGATAGCCTTTGCTGGAGAGGTTGTGGAGAAAGGGGTACACTCATCCATTGCTGGTGGGAATGCAAACTTGCTTTTCATCTTTATTTTATTAATATCATTCCTGATTTTAATTCTCTCTTCCCATCTACTCGTTTTAGGGTTTAGTTTGTTCTTATTTTTTTCCAAGGCCTTTCTTCAGGTGCATCATTAATTATTAATTTGAGATCTATCACTTTTATGCAGGCACTTTACACTGTAAAATTACCTCAGAACTCCTTCACTGTGTCCCACAGATTTTGGTATATAGTGTTTTTATTTTCATTTAATTCTAGGAATTTTTATATTTATTTTCTTGATTTCTTCCTTAAGCCAATTATCACTTAAGGGTGTGTTGTTTAGTTTTCTTGAACTTTTGTATTTTCTATTAGTATTCATATATACCTTTATTTAACTATGATCAGATAAGAATACAGGATTATTTCAGTTTTCTCTAATTGTTGATATTTTCTTTGTGTCCTAAAATATGATCAATTTTGGAGAAAGTTTTATAGGCTTTTGAGAAAATTTTGTCTTCTTTAGTGTTTGGATAGAATGTTCTATAGATATCTGTTAGGTTCGTTTGATTTATGATAATGTTTAACTCCAATGCTTCTTTCTTTAATTTTTGTCTGGATTGCCTTTATTTGGTGATAGTGTGGTACTGAAGTTATCCAGTACCACTGTATTGAGTTTAATATGTAGTTCTAGATCAAGAAATATTTGATTTATGAAGTCAGTATACCTGTGTTTGGTTCATAAACGTTTTAGAATTTTATCTTCCTCTTGATTAATTGTTCCTGCAAACGAGTATGAAGTGATCCTCCTTTGTCTAGTGTGTCTCCTTTGACTAGTATTGACTTGAAGTCACTATTGCACTCCATGAGTTAAAATAGTCAAGCAAATAAACAAATACATAAATAAACAGGAGGACATGAAGGTCATAGGGAAATGTGGCGACCCCAGGTATTGTTTCTGAGAATGAATACCTGGGGTTGTCCTCTGGCTTACACACACACACACACACACACACACTTTTTATAAGTTATGGTTATTTATCTGCAACTCTTTGGAGTTCTTAAACCTCCCGCTCCCTCTCTATGCCTGCTTATTTCTCTCTCTCTCTCTCTCTCTCTCTCTCTCTCTCTCTCTCTCTCTCTCTCTCTTTTCCCTCCCTTCCTCGCTCTCTCCCCTCTCTCTCTCCTCTCTTTCTTCTCCTTTCCTCTCCCCATCCCTCATCTATGCACCTTCCACTTCTTCCCCCTCCTTTTCACATTCTTTCTCCCCCTCATTCTTCTTTTCCATATCTTTATTCTCTCCTCTATAAGGTCATCAAATTCCTAAGGCATTGCTTACTCAAAAACGATAAAATGGCCTGATTATAAATTGGACATTTGAAGCCCACTCCAAAGCTGCAGTTAATTTTAATTAGCATCTAGTTGTCAGTGTCAATCATTATAACTGATTTGTATTATCATTCCAAAATCAGCAATTTAACAGCCCTTTGTAGCTTCCAACTTGGCCAGTGGAATCAATGGCAATCAAAAAAAAAAAAAGAAAGAAATTTTTTTTCATAGCCCTTGATTCATGGGGAGAAAATGCTGTGTGATAATTTGACTAAACTACAATTTGTAGAGGACATAATTAAGTAGAACAATAGAAGTTCCCTTTCCTGTTTGACTGAGACAAAAACACCCCAAAAGAGGTTTATTAATTCAGTGATGAGTTCACTGTAGCTATCCTACTATATAGTCTCAAAAGCTGTGTTCTGCTATTACCTACCCTACACACATAACAGTTACCCTTTCCAACTGAGTGTAGACACAAACCGATACTCTTGAACACCAATAACTAATGTCAATCAACTGGAGGTGATGTACTATCATTTTACTGTCCCTGTTGTAGACTTTTTTCATTTATATAATCTCCTCCATGTTCTAAATACTTCTCTTTGGAGCAATAAAGAAAAATACACATCACTGTCTCTTTTATATATATTCGTAAACCTAGACCCAAAGAATGGATTAACTTTATCAAAAGCTCTTAGTTTAAATTTGGTGTTGTTCTATCACTGATACAACAAGAAAAGGGTCTTCTTGAACTAAAAAAAAAAAATAGTGAAACCAAGTGTTTGCCTACAAGGAACCAACAGATAACTGATATCTGTTTCAGTTTTCTTTACCCTTCCACTAGATAGAGCAGTTGATTTAAGATGAACGGTAGATTTGTTCTTAGGTACCTAAGGTGCCTCTCTTAGTTAGGCAACTCTTAGAAAAGAAAAAAAAAACATTTAATTGGCTTACAGTTTCAGAGGTTTAGTCCGTTATCATCATGGTCTAACATGGTGGCATGCAGGCATGCTGTAGCTAAGTGTCTTACATCTTGATAAGCAGGCAGCAGGAAGTGGTCTGACTCACTGGGCATGGCTTGAGCATATATTAGCCCTCAAAGCCTGGCCCCACAGTGACACATTTCCTCCAACAAAGCCACACCTAACAAGGCCACACCTACTTCAACAAGGCCACAGGTCCTAATATTGCCACTCCTTTGGGGGGCCATTTTCTTCCAAATCACTGCAGTGCTCAATAGTTTTTCTATACAAAGAAGAATGGTGGTTGAATCTGGAGATAGCAATGAAATGTTACAAGCAGATTATTATAGAAATGTGAAAGAAAGGTGATAAAAATCCCGAAAATCTGACCTGCCAACACCTAAACCCCTGAACATTTTTGGTGTCTCACTAAAAAAATAAATAAATAAAGTTTTCTTGGATAGGTAACCTGGCATATGAATACTGTTCAAATTACAGCATAAATCATAGATACTTAAAAAAAACAAATATTAAATGTTAATTAGTACACTAGAGGTGAGAATACTTGACCCCTGCTTGGCTTAAAAGGCTATATGAACTCAATTAATTATTTGATAAAATAACCATAATCAGACTTATGTCACTGGATTTCCAGTCTACTACTCCTTCCACGTTAACTGAATTACTTGATCATCAAACAATATAGCTTAAATAACAAATGCATGAAAAAGTGCCCTATTCTTGAATAAAAATTAAAACAAGATTTAATAACATATGTAGTTCCTAATTCACACCTCCAGGTTGGGGTTTATATCTAAAACCTTCTAAGAAGTTCTAAGCCAGGCGTGGTGGTACATACCTACATTCTCAACACTTAGGGTCTGAGGCATGAGGATCATGAATTTGATGATAGCCTGAACTATGTAGCGGGACAGTGTCCCCCAAAAACAGAAAGGGAAAGGAGAAGATTGGAAGCTAGGCATGGTGGTAGAGCCTGCAATTCCAGCCCTTAGAGTGGTTGGGATAAGAGAATCAAAAGTTCACAGTGAGTCTTGGCTTCTTAGTGAATTTGAGGTCAGACAGGAAGAAAGGGAGAAAAATGGGGATAAGGGAGCAAGGAGGGAGACAACAAAGATAGTTACATGAAGACTCAGGAAAGAAATCAGCCAATAAGAGTTCTAAAATCTTGGTTTCCACAAATTACATCATCTATATGTCTGTTTCTCTGTGTGAAGATTCTGACAATATACAATAGTAACACAGCTTTTTAGTATCTCTAAATATTTGAGATCATAACAATACGTTGACTCTTCGTTTCCACTTTCCACACATTTACTTGGTCACTAAATTCTCTAGATTGAACTAATGTTGAACTGGGTACTCCTTACCACTTACTGCCTAGAGTATTTTATCCAGCTCCTAAGAACTATCTTCACCTCTAATCCCTCTTAACTCAAAATGTCCTCAATACTTCCACCAAGGTAATACTTCAAAACCAACCAAAACCAACCTGACTATGTCATGCTTCTGTTAACTCTATTTCCTATGTGATAAAGTCTAAGAGTTCTTTATACGATACAGAAAATTCTCACCTGGCTCTCATATGCTTCTTCATTCACAGCTTAATCTCAGCCTATCCCTCTATCACACAGTCCTCCAATATCTTAAATTTCTTGCCATCCTATAAACACAGTACATTGTGTAATATTTAATTTGGTGCATCCCATTCCATCAACTTGACATGTTCACTCCCCCTTTCTAAAAAATTCAAGTGATCCCTTAAGAATTAATTTAAATGCTGCCTTCTCCCTAATGTATTTTCTATGCTTTCCATGAAATACTTATTTATACTGCTGCAGCATCATATGTTACCTGTGATGAAATAAACGGTATTATCAGATTGTTTTTATCCTGGGATTTTTGAAGGTTAGGCTGCATCTTTTCTATATAAGTATTCTAAACATATTCCTCCATAAATGTTGCTGAGGGGCTAGCAAGATGGATCAATAGGTAAAAGCACTTGCTTCTAACTGTGCACACACACACACACACAATGACTAAATAAACAAATGTAATAAAAATTTAAATATTTGATGATATTTGATGAAAAATGAATGACTATTTATGATTATTGTGTGACATGGTATATATGATCAACAAGAAGAGCCTATCTAAGTTTCTTTTATTCTCCTATTCTTCATTGGAAGCTTTTAACTAACGATTTGGAGACTAGCCATCTGGAAGAAAAAAAATGCCTTAACTGTAGCTTTCTTTGAGAGATGTCAACCACTTTGTGTATATGAGGGAAGAAAACTGATCGTCAAAATCTAGTTTTTAGTCTTTTGATAGTAGTTAATCATTGCACTACTTCACTTCTAATTTTTATTTAAATTCCATGAGCATATAATACATGTCCTAAAAGTTGTAGTTTATTTCCCTTTTGTCTTATGCCCTACACCAGCTTTATCCCCACACAAAAGAGATGATATCCACTGCTTACATTTAAATAAACTGCCAAACCATTATGCAATATGCACCAGAAGGCTGACAATAAAGTTAGACCTCCTTCAAGGTCATTCACATACTCGCCAATGTCTGGGAAAGTGCTGAGAGAAAAACAGGTAGATAACTCAATCTGTCATGTGAATCTAAGGAGATTGTACAAATACCTCATTTCCATAACAGCATCGTACTTGGTGTCCCAACATAATAAATGAATATGCTATGACTGAAGACTAAACAGAGGCTAATGGGAAATGCATTAATTAGCGACCTGTTTACACTTCTCCTGGGAAGGACAGCCATTTGTTACAGCTACTGTCATGCAAGAATACTGACTGCAGTTGAGTTTTCACTTTGGGAATGTATATAAATTTGTAAGAGTCTCCCACATTATCATTTGCTGACAGGCATTAATGACACTAATGAAGGCAGAAGAGCTTGATTCAAACACACAAATGATTAGAGTTGATAATAGATATGTGAACAGGGCCCTCATTAACAAATTTATTAATGATGCAGAGATGGAAGCTAAAAGGGGGTGTCTAGACATGTATTTATAGAACCTCCACCTCCTTCAATCAAAGATAATTCTTCTAGCTCTTTGATTTGTACAGCCTTTAGTTACATATCTAAGAAATTGGGATATTCATGTTCTAGTAAGTGAAATCCAAAGAAAAGAATAGATCTGTTTCTATTAGGCTCATGACAATTATGAACAAGAATAGAGCGGGAATCAAAAGATCACCAGCTCTTATCTTAGGAAACATGTGATGATGAATGCAAATTAAAGAGTGTATTCAGAACAGAAGGATCATTTACTAATCATGTCCAAGCCTAGTTGGAATCTTCATATTTAGAAAAATAAATGTATTATTATCAATTTACTTCTTATATCATTGATGTATTAGGTGACCACATTCTTGACAAGTAGTCAGATTTTAATATAGGAAGTAGTATGCTTTGACAACACGCTTTCATTCCCTTCTTTTGTTCTGATTAAATGTCCAAACCATTCTGTTTCTGAACAAGGGGACAAAAGAATGCCAGTGTTACATAGGATCATGCCTTATTTATTCAACTGTTCTTCTTTCCTAAAAAGCAAGTTTGACCAACTTGTAGATGAGTTTTTCTGAGGACCTAAATACAGAGTTCCAAAACAACTGGTTGTAGAAAGCAATTTGAAAAGGTAAATTAGTGTGTTCAGTATAAGAAGCAACTACTAACAAAAACGCCAATCTCATGATTAATTGAGGTTTTACTGACTACTGAAAAAAAATCACTTCAAGCAGAATGCTCAGACAAGGGTGTCTTGAATAGGTAAGAACATCTTTAACTGCGAACAGAGTATTAGTTCTCCCAAGCTACATTATTAAACTGTGGTTTCTCATGACTAAATTATAGATGTAACTATATAGTGAAGGCTAAAACAAACAAGGAGATCTCTGCTGTCTTTTCAATATTGTCTTAAAACTTTTAAAACTGTATAATTCCATTTACAAGCCCCAAAGTAAAGGCATAAGGATGGCATTTTAAGATAATGATTGCTCATCTAGGACTCTCACCATTTTAGGATCTGTTTTAATAGGATTCTGCTCTGAGCTATGGAGAGGGGAAAATAACACTAAAGACCTTTCAAAAACATCATTTGGAAATCTACCTACTCCTTTAGAAGTTTCGTGGATACATGAAGCTAAAATGAAGCTACCTTATAATGGAGTTACAATGTTGATACTAGATCCCTCAGGCCCTCGAATAAAATCCAGTGGCCTTTCTCTTCAGAATATGTTGGCTAGGGAGATACCATAGATCTTCAAATATTACAGGCTACTGACCATGCTATTAATTATGCTCCAGAACTTGATAATAAGACCCTGTTGATGTAAGACACCACATACTTGAATAACAGAACGTGAAAAAATCAAGGCAGTGCTGACCTGGAAGCTTCATCCCTACTGGCTAGCTTTAATAGTGCTGCGGGTAACATGTATGCTACTAAAGGAGAAACATAATTATCGATCTTACCCTATTACAAACCCTGTGAGTTATGACAATTACTGGCCTAACAAGACATGACAATCAGTGTAATAATGGCATGAATGTAATAGAAGGAATGAATCACTTCCTTACTGGACTTAGGACTTATCCTTATAACCACAGATGAATACATTTCTCAGTCTTCATCAGCAAAGCTTCTATTTGCAGTAGATGGTGGATAACACAGAGACAATTGGTCAAGATGCAGAAGAGACTTTGGAATACCAATTCCAAATAGGACATGTATATCATCACATAACCTCCTAAAGCTCAAGGAAGAAGGGCTAGAGAGAGTACAAGAGCCAGAAGTGGTAGATAACTATAAGGACATAAGGCAGCTCATATGAACTCACAGTGGTTGGGGCAGCATACTCAGGACCTGTAAAAGATCAAGCCAAACCAAATTCTGACATGGACTATGGAAGTGGACACAAAGTCCCACCCTTGTCTAAGGAGCTGTTAGCAAAGGACAGCTACTGAGAAGATGGAGAGTCAGTTTTGTTTGAGAGTTTGGCCCCCGGTAAATCAACTACACTCCATGAGAAGGCCACATACCCAAGAATGTATGGGAAGCACAAATCAGACTCAGTTGGTATTAATAGAAGAAGAAAAAGACACAAAGTTGGGTGGGTAGGAAGGGCAGTTGATCTGGGAGGAGTCGTGGGAGGAATGAATATGATTTAAAACATATATGTGGTAGAATAATAGTTGAAGATACGTTACAATTGTTTATGATGTGCAATATTTGTTTAATAATTCAAAGATGTGTTGCTTTTGTTTATGTTGCATTTGCTTAACTCTGTGTGAAGCTGTGTTACTATGCCTGTCTAAAACACCTGTTGTTCTAATAGAGCCCTGAACAGCCAACAGCGAGGCAAAGGGAAAGACAGGTGGGGCTGGAGGCAGAGAGAATAAATAGAAGGAGAAATCCGGGAAGAAGGGACAGAGGAGCAAGAAAAGAAGGAGCTAGTTACACAGCCACACTGCCAGACATGGAATAAGAAGTAAAGAAAAGATATACAGAAATAGGAAAAGGTCATAGCTCAGATGCAAAATGTAGATGGGATAATTTAAGAAAAGCTGGCAAGAAATAAGCCAAGTTAAGTCCAGGCATTCATAAGTAAGAATACACCTGCATGTATTTTTAAGGAACTGTGTGGTGGACCCCCAAAGAGTCCAAAGAGTAAGAACAAAAAACCAGTAACACATATCCTGTGAAATTCTCAAAGAACTAATTAAAATAAACATTTAAAAGTGCAATACAAAGGTATAACACACAAAAGGCCTAACACAAGTTCTGAGTTTGATCTCATGACTAAGCAACAGATGGTTTCTGTTGCAGTTTGAATAAGAAATGTCCACCATATGCTCATGTCTTTGAACACTTGGTCTCTAGCTGTTGGCATAGTTTGGGAAGGTTATAAACTCGTCCGGAGGTGAAGTAGTGATGAAGGAAATACATGACTGAGAAAGTGTCTTCAGGTTTTATAAACTAGTCCCACTCACTATTGTCTCTGTCTCTCTTTCTCTCTTTGTGTGTGTCTCTGTCTCTCTGCCTCTCTGTCTCTCTCTCAAAGTATGGGTGTCTATCTGCCTCTCTCTGTGTGCCTGTATCTTTGTCTCTCTGTGTCTTCCTATCTGTCTGTCTGTCTCTCTCTCCTTCCTATATATGAGTAGAATGTGTGTGATATTCCCATCCCTGCTTTCTGACTGCCAGAACTGCCTCTTGCTCCTGCTGGCATACTTTTCCAGCCACTGTGGACTCTGTCCCTCCGTAAGGGAAAATAAACCTTTTGTTCTTCCAATTACTTTTTGCCATAACATTCAATGACAGTAACAGAAGAGTAGCTAACGCACCTCCATAATTGACTCTACACCTCTAAAACTGTCAGCTAAAATAAACCCTTCCCCCAGTAACTTTTGGAGGATCAGAGTATTATCTGCAACAACAGAAAACAATGTAAGACTGTTTTCCAGTATTTCTTAGACGATCCTTTAAGTATATCATTGACTTCATTCTGCCATAGTGCTGAATGCTCTATGACTACATCATGAGTCACGCACTGCCATATCCTCTTTCGTACACATGCAGAGTATGAGTAGTTCTTAGATAGTGCCCATTGCCTTTGTGTTATAGGTACTCAATTTCAAATTATAGAATTTATAGAAGCTAAATTGGGGTTCTTTTTACTCAGTCTTGTTATAGCTAGATCTATACAGTCACGAGTTGCCAGATGTCATCTAAACTTCAGCTACTTGGGCACAAAAACAAGAAATCTACTAAAGCAAATCACCGGGGCTACAGACTAAAGCTAATGGTACACACAAAATATAGGTAGGCACAACTCTGATTACCCAGACTTCTGGCATCACATAGTAACAATCTGGTTCTAATTTCAAAATAATTCCCTGTGGGCTGGAGCGATGGCTCAGTGGTTAAGAGCACTGACTGTGCTTCCAGAGGTCCTGAGTTCAATTCCCAGCAACCACATGGTGGCTCACAACCATCTGTAATGAGATCTGGTGCCCTCTTCTGGCCTGCAGCCATACATGCAGACAGAACACTGTATACATAATAAATAAATAAATCTTTAAAAAAAAAAGTAAAAAAAAAAAATAATTCCCTGTAACTTGGTAGCTCACTGTTAATAAAACACTTCAGTGCACACAGGCACACTAGAACTGGATCACAGGTCATTTATTAACATCTTCACTTCTTTATTAATATGGAGGGGGAGGGAAATGGGAGGCGGTGGTGGGGAAAAGTCAAAAATCTTTAATAAATAAATAAAAAATTAAAAAAGAAGTATTTATTATATCTATTATGTATCAAGCATTATAGTGGGTGTGGGGGATATCACAATGAAAAGACAGGCATTGTTCCTTACTTTGTAGGCTTTATTTTGCATCAGGTAGGGTTAATATAATATAGATATTGAGGACTCTACATTCAAATTGCCCACCATACAAATCCTAGCTCTTCTATTACTAGCTTTATAGCTATAGCAAATCGTTTACCTTTTCTGAGTGTCTTAATTTCATCACCTGAAAAGCTAAAATAAAACTAATTGACTCATTGAGTTACCCTGAGAATTAAATGGGTTAATGAACATAATAAACTTAGAGCAGTATCTTTTACACAGTAAGCACTATATAAATGAAAGTTCCACTTATCTATACTCTATAGCACCTACACTATTCTGAAAATAACAGTCCACAATTCAAGAATTACCTTTCCTAGGATACATTATGGCTTCTCTTGTCATTAACAAAGGGGATTCTCCCACCTCTGAGGTAGAGAGGCCATTATAATTTTAAGATCTTCTGTCCATAAATTCGACAGCAAATCTCTGCCATCAATTGCCTTATCTATAGATGAGAGCTCACAAACAGTTAATCTGGTAGTACTGATTAAAAGTGCTAAATTTACTGGAAATGTTGGGGTATGTTTATTTTCCCACCAATGAGGCTGAGACAGGAAAGAGATTGCAAGTTGAAGGCAAACACGTGCTACATAGCAAGGCCTGGTCAATACACAATAACCAAAGTTTAAATACTTGGTTTAGCACATAATAGCTCTGTGGAACCACTTAATCAATGAAGGGATTTATTTTCAGAACAATGCAACTCAATATGTGTCTTAAAGCAGATTTATTTTTACTTAATCTAATCAGGACTTAAGCTTTCTTGATATAAAAATTTATATCACTCATCAACTTTATAAAGTTCTGTTATTATCTGTTACTTTTTATCTAAAGGGGAGTTTATTTTTATAACATTTAAAGAGCTCACACAACTGTTTATAAGTTCTAAAATATAAATTAATGCCAAGTAACCTAATTAACAATATCTAAAACAGTTTAAGAAGTTAAAACTGAGCCAACACGTCCTTGAAGAAATATTTAACATCACTAATTATTACAGAAATGCAAATAAAACCCACAGTGATATATAACCTCACTCACACACAGTGAAACATATATGTGAAATATATTATATATAGATATATAAACACACACATACATATATATATACATGTGTTTTTTAAACCATGTGTGAGAGAGAGACAGACAAAAAGAGAGGCAAAAGAAATGAGATGGGCTACGAATATAGCTCAGCGGTAAACTATCTGCCTAGTATGTATAGCATGTGTAAGATCCTGGGGTGTAAACGGAGATTATGCTTTCATTTCCCAGCTGCCCAGACCTGAATAATCACACTGAAACTATATTAATTACAATACTGTTTTGCCAGTGGATCAGGCATATTCCTAGATAGCTCTTACATATTAAATTAACCCATTTCTATTCATCTATATATGGCCATGAGGCTGTGGCTTACCAGAAATGTCCTGGCATCTTTCTCCTTGGGCAGAAATATGGCATCTCCTGACTCTGCCTTTTTTTTCTCCCGTATTCAGCTTAGTTTTCCTGCCTAGCTATATTCTGCCTTGCCATTTGCCAAAGCAGATTCTTTATTAACCAATGGTAATAAAACATATTCATAGCATACAGAAAGAAATTCCACATTACTGGTGTAACTGTCATCAGAGAGACTTCACCTAGCAACTGATGGAAACATGCAGAGCCACAGTCAAACATTAGGCAAAGTTCAGGAAATCCTGCTGAAGAGAGGGAGGAAGGCTGGTAGGAGCCAGAAGGGTCAAGGATATTATGAGAACACAGCCCACAGACTCAACTAACCTGGGCTCGCAGGGGCTCACAGAGACTGAACAGATAACCAGAGAGCTTGCATGGTATTCCTAGGACCTATTCATATATATGACAGTTTTGTAGCTTGGTCTTCTTTATTTTTATTTTTTTTTATTGAGAATAGGAAAAAAAAAGTTTCCGCCTCCTCCCAGCCTCCCATTTCCCTCCCCCTCCCCCCACTCCTCTCCCCCTCCCTCTCCAATCCAAAGATACAGTACAGTTGGGGTGGGAATGTAAATTAGGACAAGTTAAGTCATGTGGAAAATAATATGGATACTCCTCAGAAAGTTACATGATCCCAAAATTGTATTCCTAGACATATATCCACAATAAAGGAATTCAGGATTTTAGAAATAAATCTACCGTCTATGTTCATTGTGATAGAATTCACAATGGTGAAGCTACAAAATACAAACAATGTGAGAGTGTATGGATGGACAAATGGAAAAGAAAATGTTTATGTGTGTATATACACAAATATTTTATGGCATACAGTATACATGCATATGAAGTGTATATATATGTAAAAGTAAGCAAAGTCTTCCATCTGTAAAACTGAATGTGCAGGGAAGATATAGTTTTTTTTTAGTAAAATAAACCAAGTACAGAAAGATATATACTGCCTTCCCTATATGAGAAGAGTTTAAAATCTAGAAATACAGTGGAATGATTATTTTCAAAGAGTAGAGGAGAATGAAAAGAACAGTGAAATGCTTGCTGGTCAAAGAGTAAGTGTTTTGATTTTTAAGATGAAAAAATACTGCGAATCAGGTACAGACTGAGAGATAATGGATGCTAGTGCCTCTTCTTTGTCTGCATCTAACCCTCCTTTCAGAATTATACTTTATGTTGAACTTTTTTTCTGATCCACGTCTCTTAAATTCTCTTACAGATTCTCAAACAGTAGCTAAAGCACAAATCCTACAGTATCAAGATTTAAGCTCTCAGAAACCTCGATTACAAAAGCCAAATCTATTGACCTAAGCAGACAATTTAGTCAAATAGTTTGCCTACTTTTTAAACTTGACTAGCCATCTGACTATATACTGTGTTAATGCCCTAAAGGTGACCATAAAGAATAATATCCAAGCCGGGCGGTGGTGGCGCACGCCTTTAATCCCAGCACTCGGGAGGCAGAGGCAGGCGGATTTCTGTGAGTTCGAGACCAGCCTGGTCTACAAGAGCTAGTTCCAGGACAGGTTCCAAAGCTGCAGAGAAACCCTATCTAGAAAAAAACAAACAAACAAAAAGAATAATATCCACACAAGTATTTCCAAGGTTATCCTCAGGCCAAAGGCTGTTCTTCATTTTGAAAAACAGCACGAAACTGTAAGTAAACCAGAGGTGCTTTTGGAAATGTTAGCATGACTCCCAAGTTAGAAGTTCCAAATTATTTGCTAAAACATTTAGAAATGAACTTCTGCCAATGCTAACACTCTATAGAGGAGAGCTGACAATGATATTTTTTACAGGCAACTATTTTTGCTTTAAAATATTTTGTGATTGTCGAGTTTCATCAGAAGTCTTCATTTTAGTCCATACAAATATGATGCCCTCCTAGAATGTGCGTGATTCTCTGCATGATTTTGAGGCTATACTGGAAATCAAGCACACAGCTGTACAGCATTTCTACGTCTCCTTGGGAAAATACAAGCTGATGGTGTGAAATAAGGAAGGACAAGGAGGAAAAGACTTCCCTAGGTTCCATTTTTAATTCATATTTAATCTTTTAGTTCATATTTAATCTTTACCTCATGCCTGCAAAGGGTGTGACTTATCTGTTTGTCCATTCACTAAGATGACATGGGTATATCCAAGGTCATGTCACTATCAAATGAACAATTTCAGAATCATGCCTAAATTCTAGAGCCTTTTCCACTAGATAGCAACACATTGCTAAATATTTAAATCATACAGATGAAGAGTAAATAAAGCACACTGACAAGGAAGGCATTACAGCATATGGCTGAATTCATGGAATTTATGGTCAGACTGACCTGAGTTCAAACACCATCTGGGTGACTTTGGACACGTTACCTAACTTTTCTGGGTCCCTTTCCTTTTCTGTATAATAGACACAATAGTTAAATAAAATAATGTACCTAAAGAACTTCATATAATGTTTTCTAGAGTAAACAATAAATAACAAGTATTAATATAGCACTGATATTCAAAGTTACTTTTTATACCCACAGCTTATTTTTTCCCATTTTGCATATGTTTTCTTCTCATCATGAAGACTGATGGTAAAATTAAAGGAAAATTCATTTCATGGCCTCTGCCAATTATTTTATACTATAAAAGTAAGAAGCTTTGGAAAAGATATACTAATGAACATAAAATGTACTCTGGATACAGAAAAGGAGGCCCTGGGCACTAAGAGGCAGAAAGCCAAATTATTCTCAATGGTATGACAAAGCAAATCTTCATCAAGCTTGAGTTGACAAATGGATAACGTAAATAAGACTTGTGGGAGTTCAAAGATGGAAAAGTAACATGAGGTCATTTGGGTTCCATCTCTCTATTGATCCCTGGATTTCCTTCAGCTAATTTGGCTGTGCAAGAGGAACTTCCTTCTGTTTTTATTCTTTCCTGGACATTGCTTTCAAACTATGCCAAATTATTGAGGCTCATATTTCCTACCATTAAGGAGCAGGAAAAATCTGGGACTTCCTGCAAGAACTCCAAAGCAAGCTATTCAGAAGGAACTAGAACATCAAAGAGGATTGTGTGAAGGAAATGGTTTTGTGGTTGGACCTGTCAGGGTGTACTGGGTTCAATGTGCCCAGAGAACTGAGAAAGAAAGATTTCTGGGAGTCTTTGAAAGAAGTCTTCCTTGGACAAAATTGGGGTGCTGCTTCTTGAATTCAAGCATCAAGGTAACCACCAGTGTTCTGTGATTTCCACACAGAGAAAAATGTCTAATGACCAAACTGCTCTCTGCTTAAGTTGGTGTGAAGGCAGTACTGAGATTTTTAAAAAGGGGTGTCTCACTACAAATGTAAACTTGACAAATTCCCCTCACACCAGATCACAAACCACCCTACACAAGTAACATCTAGCAACTGTTTCCTCACCTGAATCCAGGATTCTGAGTCTTAAAGGCTAAGAATACTTAATCTCCCAACTGTAAAGTGTCCAATTTAATAAATTAGTCAGAATCAAGCTTGGCTTCCCATAGCAACAGCATTGTCTTAACCAAGACTTCAGTTCTGCATTACCATCTCAAGGCAGAATACCTTCTCAATAAACCCTCAGTTCTGGCTCTTCACCCCATCTGCCCACATTATATAAAATAATCTGCTTTATATACATTCAACTAAGTATAGCGCTTAATCACACTAACAAAATAACCTCACGGTAATAAATACCACCTGACACTTTACCAAAACATCCCACGCTATAGCTTATGCGATTTTAAATTAGCACATAAAATTGACCATCACAGGTACTGACACTTGCAAAACAGGTAACGTGTCAAGCGAGCTATTAGTTATTTGTCCCTTAAAAAGTGAACCACTTTTCCCCAGTCCCAAATGCCTATACAATCCTACCCTTACCTCCTGGGTGATCTGCAGGTCATTTATATAAGTTTATAATGATCACTGGAGGTCAAGAGATGCTCAGAAGAGCTTTCTCTAGAACCACAAAAGGCAAAGGGCCACAAACCTAACCAGAGCTGCAGCTTCTGAAGCTGCCTCCTAGCTCTCCCACCCCCTCTACAAGACTTCCCTAACCCTGCATCCTCAAGTAGCAAGAAACAGTAGCCCTCAGTATGTCCCTTTATACATACTTTGTATATAGTCCCTCAATATGTCTCTATTAGGTCTCCTGAGGAACCAAACATGGCCTTAAAGCTTGCTTACATTTATATCCATAATCCGTTAGTCTGTGTGAAGTTATATTCATTTAGAGAAAGTACCAGCTTTATTCTACTAAGAAACTAGAAAATCAATCTTTTCTCAAGTTTATGAAAAAAAAATAACAATGCTTTTCTCTAATGAAATTATATCCTCAAACCGACTAGTTTAATGTACAAATGAAAAGCTTCTCTGATTTTAAAAGGCTCTCCCCTCCCGGTGTATCTTGTCTGCTTATTCATCACACCCTTTTGGGGCTCTTATGACAGCCTCTCAGATTCCTTAGGGCTCTTCCAGACTGCAGTCCAACAATAAAAAGTCAATGGAAACTATTCTGCCTATCAAGCCATACAGGCACGGACACAGAGAAGAGAAGCAATATTGCATTTAAGTACCGACGTAATTCTGAAAACTAATCCTTTTATCTATGATCTCAAATGATAATACTTTTCTCAAATAATTCTTGGTGGATTGTATGTAATTTCATATATTTGAGGTTCTATGGAAGCTAGATACTATTTACCACAAAAATACCTTAGAAATCAAAGTTTATCTGAACATAATGTGATGTCTTTTGAGCTGGCCCCAATGACTAAGATCCTGTAACTATAGCGTTTAAATTTCTAAACTGCTTAAGAAAGGACGCTGCCCAATTCAGTCACTTCCTCCTTATTTGTATGTCTGAAACAAAACTACATTAAGCTCAATAAGCTTGTCTGGGTTACTTGATTTTCTGGAACATTTTTTTCTATCTGAAGAAACTGATCAGCTGAAGGCCTAAATAAATTGTGGAAAAATGAATTACACAAATTTAAAGAGATGACTCCATGGTAGGACTTATGAGAACTGTTACATAAAAAAAATGAATCTCCAAAAGGGCTTGGTGGCATACAGCATCACAAACTCACTTAAGAGCAGAACACTCTTTTAGTAGAGCCACACTTCGTGAAACAGATGGGGAACACAATTTGGCAAGTGCTGCTTCACAGAAATGCATAATACAGCGGAATTTTATTATTACCATTTATTAGAATGTTCTATAATTTCTGCCTCACTTATCCTTAATCCTAAAAGAGCCAGAAAGCTCTGTAGAATGCTTCACAGGGTGCCGTTAGAGAATTTCACAGAGTATCACATGACCTTCCTCTGAATTTTAACCAGCTATAATCATTCTAGACAAATTTCGAGCTGATAAGTTTCTATTAAAAATAGTGCATGCAACTAGACATGGCGGCACATATCCCAGCATTTGGTAGGCTTGAGGCAGAAGGATTGTACATTTGAGTCCCGCCTGGACTACATAGTTTTCAATTGCCCGGGAAAGGGCATATGATTGCAAATAGATGAGTCAAGAAGCAGGGACTAGGAAGATGCTGCAGTGGGTGAAGTGTTTGCTTGCAAGAATGAAAACCTAAGGCAGAGCCCCAGCACTCATATAAAGCCAGGCACAGTAGTGTGTCCTTAGAACCCCAATTCTGGAGAGACAGAGAGAGGAGGATCCCTAGGGCTTACTACCCTGCTAGTCAATCTTTATTGATGAGTTCCGGGTTCAGTGAAAGGTCCCTTCTCAAAAAATAAGGTAGAAAGTAATTTGCAAAGATATCTACATTGTCCTCTCTTCTCTGTGCATGGGGAGGTGAGGGAGCAGCTAAGAGCTTCTTGGCAAAGAGCACTTTCTACAATAATGGCCTTATGTTTCTCATCAACTATAACAAGCAAGTGTGGAATGGATATAGCAACAGAGCTTCTTTGGAAACAATGTCTGTATCTACATAAGTCACCTAGATGTCTAAATCATGCTTTGTGTCAGCTAAAACCTAGTTTTTTTTCTACTTTGCTACATGGAGATGTATAAAATTATACCTCTTTTACTTTTTTTTTTTTTAGACAGAATCTCACTGTCATAGAGTCCAAGCAGCTTTCAGGGAACTTGGACTAACCAATTGAGACTCAGAACTATTCTTTCATTGATTAATTTAGCAAATACGTACTGAGATCTAACAATGTGTCTTATATTATTAAACATTAGAGAACGTATAGTGATTGAGAAAGACAACATCATTGCCCTCGTGGAACTTACATTTAATGTGGAGAACATATAAGCAACAAAAATAACAACATATAGAAAGAACTTGAAAAGGTAAGGCAGGGTGATCATGGGTTTGAGACCAGCCTTAACTACCTAGTAAGCTCAAGACCCGCATGAACTATATAAAATGACCTGTCTCAGAAACAAAGATAGAATGGAAGACAGTACAGTGAGATCAAATAAAAGGGGTCCCTAACCCAGATTTGAAAGCAAGGGTGGATATTTGGGGCATTCTGAAAATGAAATAAAGCTAACGGAACAACAGAAGGGGTGATATTTTAAGACATTGAAATCATTTGAGTGAGTATGACTTGAACATAGCCACTTGTGATGGGGTGGGGGTACAATACGACTATAGGGAAGAAAGGGAAATACTACAAAAATGCTTATTGTTTTCTCACCCCTTTCTGTTTCCATGTGAGCTTTATTGAAAATCTGAAACCTCTCCTCTCCCAACTTTTGGTAAACCACTCTTCTTCCTTCCCTGGATCTAAATGTGGTACAAATAAATTATGGTTTCCGTCCTTTTTACATGATTCTACATCGCCAACCCGAGTAATGAGTTAAGTGAACATATGGCTAGGGCCCACACTACTAGCCATCATGATTAGCCTGGTACTTGTCACGTGACTCGAGACAAACCAATCGAACCTCTTCTCCAAGTTTTCTTAAACTGGAGCTGCCCAAAAGGAGCATCCTCCTTCCTGGGTATAAGTATGTAAGTGCAGACCTAACAATAGTCATGCTCACCACTAACAAGTTTTGAGCCACCAGTTTTTAGTCTTGAAAGTCAACATGAACATTGCCTGGATTCTTGTCCTTTCAAAGCCCTAGTCATTCAATTCTTTCTGTCAGCCTGTGAGCTACCAGGTAGCCTTTCTCCAAAGTCTAGCTTATCCTGAGATCATTTTAAATGGCCATCCACTGAATGATTGCCTGCTTTTCCCTTAGCACTCTCCTCAGAACCGCTTATTTAGGACTCGCTCAAAACCGCTTCTCCAATTCTTCAATTCATTTAGATATATCTTTACTCATTTTCTCTCATCAAAAGACTTTGAAATCAGTATCCAGAACACAGCTGGGTTCCCACAGGATAGACCAAGCTTCTGAACATTGCATCCCTCATTTATTCTCCCTGGCAAAAACCACTGGAGCATGGAAGTAATTCACTATGTAAGGATGAAAAAAAAAAAAGTAACATGGTCCTTTACCAAGGCCAGCAGGACTGGGACTGAAAAGGCATGGGATAAAACCAGACTCTCTGAACATGGCGGACAATGAGGGCTGAAGAGAAGCCAAGAACAATGGCACTGTTTTTTGATCCTACTGCATGTACTGGCTTTGTGGGAGCCTAACCGGTTTGGATTCTCACCTTCCTAGATCTGGATGGAGGGGGGAGGACCTTGGACTTCCCACAGGGCAGGGAACCCTGACTGATCTTTGGACTGGAGAGGAAGGGGGAGGGGAGTGGGGGTGGGGGAGAGGAAGGAGAGGCAGGGAGGAGGCATAAATTTTTTTCACACAAAATTATTTTTATTTTTTTAATTAATTTATTTATTGAGGCGTAAATTTTTAATAAAAAAGAAACTTTGCATGGGCTTCCATCTCTGTCTTAAATTGCCCTAGACATTAAGTTAGTGTATGAGTTTGTGGAGGGAAGGTCACAGGGCAAAGGGCAAGAGAAACCCAGTAGGAGTCAACTATTGATTCATTCACTTGACTTGCTAAACACAGAACTCATTTTCTCTCCTAAACTACTTCCCAGTCCTGAAGCCTTCCCATTTTCCTTGACATTCTGCCAGTCATCTACCCTTAAAATGGTGGGATTTGACATTAATTCCCTCAAACTCCTATTGTCAGTAAAGTCTGATTCCTGTCTAGTTTTTTTTCCTTTGATACTTCATTTCCCATCTTTTTGTTCCATTATCATCACCTAAATTCATATATAGGATCCATCATTTCCTCCATAACAAATCTCTTATTTTAAAATATTTAATTGAAAATACATTAATAGTATAGAATGTGATTATTTGTTAGGCAAGTGAATTATATAATGACTATCACAACTGTCACTGCCTACACTATCTGGCACTGCATTAGATTCCCAGTGCTTACTCATTTTGCAACTAAGTTTTTACCTTTTGGTTTAACATCTATCCAACCTACCCATATCCCTGTCCCTGTCACTACTGTTCTCTGGATTTTATGATTACTGCTGCTTCCGACTCTACATGTAATGGAAACTATATAGCATTTGTCACTCCATACTTGACTTATTTCACTTAGCATAATGTTCTCTAGTGCGCTCATGTCACAAATGGCACGGTTTCCTTGTTTAGAGAGTCTGAAGAGCAGTGTACTTTATATAGATACCACATTTCTTTATCCATCCTTCCATGGAGACACTGTAAAATAATCACTAATGAGAAGACTGAACTAATGAGATCCATGCTGAGAGACAGTCCTTGAGATAATATCACAAGGGAAGATCTCAGCTGTATGGGAGGTTGCAACTGTCAGCAACATTTCCATACCATGGCTCTTGCTCTAGCAAATAGTACTATAATCAAATTGGGGTGAAGATGTCCTCCTTGATATACTTATTACCTTTGCCCTGTGCAATTGTTAGTGAGATTAAAATCACCTGATACTTCTATTTCAATTTTTGAGGACCCTTTACACTGCTGTTCATAATGAATGTACTAATTTAAATTTCCTATCAACAGCGTAATAGAGTTCCCTCATCTCCACATCTTGACTAACATTTATTGTGCTATTTTTTTTCTTGTACTTGCCATCCTAAAACATATAAGGTCTCGTGTGGTTTTCATTTGTATCTTCCTGATGCTTAGTGTCACTAATCAACCTATCATGTATTTGTATGCATTAATATTATGTGTTTGTTCTGCTAATGTCTCCTACCACTACCCCAGCCACACTTCAAAGAAATAATGAGAGGCTCCAGATCAGGATCCTAAGGGTCATATAGGTCCAGCACAAACAGCAGTCTCAGATAGCATCAGGTCCAGAGCCTTGATCCAGGATGACCAAGTTCTCTCTCAGGAATTTTACCTAAAATTAGAGGGGGAAAGGGAAGGAAAGAAGAAAGAGAGAACAAAATAAGAGAGAGAGGTAGAGGAGAAGAGACAATGGAAGAAGAAGGAAGAGGATAAAGAGACAAATGAGAAGCATTGATGCTGAGTGCATACATAAACACAAGGCATGAGGAAGAGTCAAACTGTATAGGATAGGAACAAGTCTGACAAATTATAATGAGTAAAGTAGAAGCGGGGAACCATGGGAAAGATAAACTAAGTAGACAGAGAAATCAAGCCAGTCAAACGTGAGGAGAAACAGAGCTGAAGCTAACGGAGGAATCTCAAAATACTGCTGTGGAAGTCCCGAAAGGTGTCATGGAGCCAACCACCTTTCCATGATGCCTTGCTACCCTCCATTTTCTGATCTTTGATTCTTGATTCCCCTGAATCCGCTCCCTAACTTATCACTCTATCTGAAAAGGTATAAACATAAATCATCATTTTCTTCAAATTATAAAAAACACTTTTTGGGTAACATTTTCTAATGTTACAAAAATAAATATTGTGGAAAGCATAAAATTTGCCATCATCCATTCCTTGCAGGTAACTAGTATAAAGATTTGGTGTGTATTCTTCCAGAAGCTTTTACATGCATGCATATTTTATTACCTAAATTCATTTATATCTTCCAGAAATATGCTGCAATTTACTTACTTCTTTTTTCATTCTTTTCTGCCACTCCTCTACTTGAGATAATTTAAAAGAATTTATCATTTGCAAAGAAGAGTCTAAGAAAATCATATTCTGAGAGTCTTGCTCTGTGCCAGGCTTTGGACATAGTATCCCTCAAAAACAACACATAGAAAGAAGACCCTCCTCCACTTCAGGGATACTGACATTGCTGACTGATAACTGCCCCTCCCACCTCAGTCAGTGAAGTCTCCTGGTGTAGGAGTGTCATCTGTCTATCTGTTGCTTTCATTGGTTAAATAAAGAGACTGCCTTGGCCTTTTGATAGGACAGCAGCTTAGATAGGCAGAGTAGACAGAACAGAATGCTGGGAGAAAGGAGGCAGAGGGCCACCTGGTAGTGTTAGTTCTTTTTTTTAATATATATATATGATTATTGTATACATTATACATATATATGTAACAATTAATGAAAAAGAGTCCATTAATTTGAAAAAGAACAAGGAGGGATAAGAGGGAGAAAGGGGGATGATTGAAGTATACTCTCAAAAAAATATTTAAATGCTTAAATGTAACCTAAACACATATATGACTACATAAACATATATGTGCGTGTACATATATACACACATATAGATATGGATGGATGGATTTATATATAGATACAGATAACAATTTTTGAAGAAGATTCCATGATAGCCTCCTTTTCCATGGACAGCTACCTTTTCAGGTTAAGCTTATGCCACCTTTTTTTAAAAGGCCACCATTCAATATGGGGTTTTGGGTGTCAAGAGATGCTGAACAATCCAGAAACCAAGAACTTTCCTTTAGTTACAACATTTTGATGCAAGAAGAAATCTGGTTCTTCCTAGTGTCATTTCCGAATCTGATAAGGGACCCATACATCAGCAGTGCTATTTTGACACTCCATTATGAGTCATAAAATTTCTATTCAACACCTACTCCCTGAGCCCAGGGTATTATTTATTCCAAGGTTTTGGTAAGAGGTCTCAACTAAGTGCAAGATAATCTGCTTCTGCAAACAGTTAAGAAAAGGGCAAGTTTCTTGTCATCCTCAGAAACTGATATGCAAAAAATAAATCTGACTAAGAACATGTGGGTGGAAAGGTACATGGTAAAGAGGTTTTAAGAAAAACTTCTCGGATGTTGCCCACTCAGAAGCAATTGCTATGCTGTGCCTTTATTTATTTAGTCATTTATTTATTTATTCATTCATTCATTTATTTATTTATTTATTTATTTATTGTTCGGCTTCCTGTTTTTGCTTACAGCAGATAAAAACTTGATGGCAATGATTTCAATCTTCTTTGTCAGCCTTCCAAGCCCATGGTAGGGAGGGAAAGTTAGGAATCATTCCTGTCTTTAGATGGGAAGACAAAGTTCAAGAAAACAGGTTCTAGCAGCAAGTGAAAAATGCAGATGATCCTCCATGGGCTGCTATGTAGGCATTTGGGACCCTTCCAGACCTTGGACAGGGAAGGCATGTAAATTGGGAATGTGCTTAACTGTCAGGCATGCTCCCTGACACTGTGAATCTGGAAGATGGAGCTTTAAGATGTGAACAGAGTTGCGGGGTTGTTTACCTAGCTAGTCAGGGTTTGAAATTCCAAGGATTGGATTATTCTTTCCTAAATACATTACTTTTTCCCTGCAGTCTTCTCTAAAAGGCAAATAGCCACAGGAAGCATGAAATCAGTAACATTTTAGTCATATCTTAATGTAAATTAATTTGTCATATTTTTTCACTAAGAGAGAGTCATATATAAAAAGCTTTCCTTCCTTCTAAAATGAATTCATAATAATCTCTGTCAAGTTATGAATATCAAAATAGATGTCAAAGACTGACAACCTACATCCAGTCTTTTTATATTTTAAAATTCTTCAATTTTTTGGAATAGTAAAGTTGTTTTATTTTTACTATAAAGAGATTTAAAAATACCCATGTACTTTTTAATTTAATTTTTTCTAATAAAGGGGCCTAAATGTTATTGGGACTTTATATAGAAAGCTATAGATATAAGGAAGTCCAATTGATAGCCCACATTGGGCAACCTCCTCTTCGTCTCTGAAATGCATCACCGTCTTCCTTTACAAAGGTTTTCTGAGTCATTTGCCTTTATTTCTGCTTTCAGAATAGAATGCTGAGTCCCTGTTTACTGCCTAAGCACTAGCTATTCTCTCAATTAAGAGGAGTATCTCCCTGCTCGTGTTTGCAAAAGTCACGTAGCCCTTTCTCACAAAGGGCTTCCTAGCGTGTCTGCCCTAGCACATTGCCAGCTCACTGTCTTCAGAACACTTGTGAGCACCTGGCTTCATCTGATTATTCTAGTGTGTTTTCTTTTTTAAATGGCTTCCTTCCTCTCTGAACCTTCAAGGAGAATTGCATCAGGACACAAACCATATGTGTTTTGTTCACAGATGGGTCTAGAGCAGTTTCTGGCTTACAAAAAAAATCACTCGATACATATTTTATGAATAAATAAATGATAAATGACAAGATGAGTTTGCCCTTCCTTTCCACCTACTCTAACCCAACCTGGACATTCTGTGAGCATCTTAGAAACACTTCTCACGGGTTAAGGGTACATCTGAGTGGTAGAGAATTTGTCTGACATGATCCATGCCATAGGTTTAATCTCCACGGCCACCTAGTCTTGTTTCATTCCTGTTGGTGTGATTTAAAAAAAAAATCTGACCAAAAGCATCTTGAGAGAGGAAAGGACTTATTTCCTCTTACAATTCTATATCATAGTCTATCATGAAAGGAAGTCAAAGCAAGGTGTCATGTCAGGAACTTAAAAACAGGATGGCTTACTATTCTATATTCCATTACCTCTGACCAAAGAACTCCCTTCACAGCCAAAAATGGAAAGCAGGGACCATAGAGAGTGCTGCTTTCTGTCTCAATTGCAGACTTGTACTTAGCTAGCTTTTGTTAGACAAGCCAGCCAGCATGGGATAGTACTGCCAACAGTAGGCTATGTCCTTCTATAATAATGAGAAACTAAGAAAATGGCTGTGTTCAACCTAACCAGGATACTTCCTAAATAAAAAACTTGAAAAGTTTAAACTGCATTGCTTTAAAGGTCATCAATATTGAGACTTATCACAAATCTATTTATTTTCAGTAGAAGGAACAAGCACACTGATGACTCTTTCACATGAAGAACTCCCAGAAATGTTGACCTCTGTACAACCTCCAAAGAAGCATAGCTGCAGTAAATTCTACTGCCTTCCTCTAACAGCCAGTGCAATGTTCAGCAGAAAGAAGAAGCACGTGACACGATGCCGGAGACAGAATGGACCCCATATGACTAGGCACCAGAGACAGAATTAGTCCTAGAGGGAAACCAGCTAGTAACCCCAGTGACCTCATCCCCATATAATTAGAGCACACAGACAAAGACTTGAAGAGAAGCACAGTTCTTAGTAGTCTGCCAAACACTCGTCTGGATCACAGAAATGGCTAGAAGCCTTTAAGGAGCTGCTAGGAGGTAAGTAGCCAGTTGCCTACCAGCCTCTCCTTCGAAACGACTGTCATGAGGATTTCCTTATCAACTCTCGAGTTCTGATAAGCTACGGAGTTTCTGCTATATCCTTTCAGGAAAATAAAACTGGTTTTGTATAATATATAACATTCATTTGAATTTAAATTTACAAAGTATAAATAAAATTTATAAATATAAAATTACATAAGGTTTTTGCGGAATATAAAACTGCTAAGCAGCAGCTTAGAATGAGCTACTCAGCAACGTGGCAACCCACAACTCCTATTACAACAATCCAGTCTCTATTGTTTCCCTGTCATCCCTTTCAATGTGAAGACAAGGACCACACAGAGCTGGCACTTTAAGCTCGTTCTTCTTTTCGCTGTCTGTGCAAGTGATACACTGTCGAAATCTAGAAATGACTCACTGGGTCTTTACTAGCTGAATCAGTCTGACCTTGGCCTTGTATTTTATATGTGAGATTGATGGGCCTCAGACAGAAAGAAAGCAACCTTCTTGTTTACACCACAATACGCTGTAAAGAATTCCCTGCTGGAGAGTTTAAGTTAAAACGCTGAGACATGAGAGCTGAAATGTAGCTCAGTAGAACATTTGCCTAGAATACATGAAGCCCTGCGTTCCATCCCTAGCTCCACAAAAATCTCAACGTGTGTACTTAATTCTTCTAACAAATACTCTGACACAGTCCAAATGCTCCTCAGCAACCCAACCTAGCCTTGGTGACACAGGAAAAACCGAAGACAATGACCATTCACTGCAGAACACCCTAGAAGCGTTGTCTCATGTGGTCTCAGCCACTGTCTGTATAAAATCACCTGAGTTCATTTTGACCATGCTTTTATTTTAGGCAAGTCTCCACTCACCTCAGTCTAAAGAGGATATGACCTATTTGCAAAGATTTCTAAATATGATCCACCACATCTTCCGTCAGCTACTGTTGTCTTCTGTTTGCTAGTGTATCCATAAGTCCTCCTACTTTCATATTGACCACCAAATCGCTCCGTGGGATTTAGTAGAATGAAGCAGAGAGCTCAGCACTGAGTATCTGCAGAGTGGTTAGTAGATAAATAACATATCCCATGACCACCAAGAAATCATATTACCAGAAGAAACTCAAACTGAAACACAAAACCAAGCATTTGTCTGTAAAATATATGGAGCTATATAATGAAAAGTGTTCCAAACCAAAGGTTACATAAATTAAAGATTACTATGGGTATTAGGATGTCATTATGGCAAATGTGGCATTTGAAGCAGAAAAACAGGGTCACAATTTCAGTAATGCAAGAAGGAAGTATAATTGAACAAATGAGAATAAACAAATAAAATAAAAAGATATGTCAGACTATAAATAATTCTAGGAAGAAAGGAGATTTTTTTATTCCATCATTTTTTTTCTCTAGAACTGTTTAAGATGACCTTTGCATTCATAATACATAAACAGGATGAAGCAAGCCAAGAAAAGAAAACGAGAACAGGAAAACCTGTTAGAACTCATGGTGTAATTGACAAAGCATGAAGGCATGGCCACTGGCCACTGAGTACATACAAATGAGGAAATGTAAGGCTAACCCCATTATCAGAAATACTGACGAGTTACAAAGGAAAGAGCCAAAAGTAGACAGGCAGGCAGTTAGAATAACAGTAACAATGGCACTAACAGCAGCAGCTACAGATTGCTTGGATTCCTTGGGGGTACTAGTTCAGTGGTTCTCAACCTATGGGTCATGACTTCTTTGGCAAGCCTCTATCTCCAAAAAGTGTTTACACTATGATTCATAATGGCAGTACAATTACAGTTATGAAGTAGCAATGACTAATTTTATGGTTGGGGGTTCACCACAACCTGAGGAATTATACTAAAGGGTTGCTGCATTCGGAAGCTGGAGGAGCACTGTGCTAGTTGCTTTATGTGCATTACCTCACTCAATTCTTTTAGCCCTCACAAAAAAAAAAATGCAGCAAGGTAGGGACTGCAAGGGATACATTGCACTGATAGTGACTATAACAAATAGGGATGCTTTGTGTACTCCAAATTATTTTAGAGTAGATTTTAAATGTTAACAGAAAGAAAGAGAAGCACAAGAAGTATAATGAATTTAGTAGTTAACATGATGGAATCAGTTGCCAACATGACTGTATATAGAGGCATCACATTGTACTCTTTAATGTATGATGCATGGTTATTATTTGTGAATTTAAAGTAAAATAGCAAATTTTTTTTTTAAAAAGAAGAAACAGTGCCAGAAAAATAAGGGAAATTGACCCGTGTCAAACAGGACACACATAGCTAAATTCTGTCAAATTTCAAAACCACTGCCCTTAATTATGCCTTGCAGAAAAACAGAGAAGATACAAGGAGAGAAAATTGAAGGTGTTGGGCTGAAAGCTGGTGTGTATGAGAACAGGGACTTTCGGGAGTTAAGAAGGGTAGTGCTCAAACATAAGTTGAAATCAAAAGAAGGAAATATTTGCCTTTAGGAGAATGAGGAGTCTCACTTCCCCAAGACTGTGAACACGGCAGAGAAAGGGGCCTAGGAGGTTGAGACAGAGTGAGCAGATAGCAGACACGCACCAGATCCAAGAGGACCTTGAAACGGATGCCAAGTCTGCCTCCAAGAGCAAGCTGCTTATGTTTGATGACTCATTCCCCAGGATAAAGTCAGCTCTTGGCCAGCAGCCAGTAAGGATGCTGCAGCAGGGCACCACTCCACACTGTTAAGTGCTGTCGCATCCGGACTACCTCTACCAGTCTCCAGGAAGCATGACCAAATTCTAAAACCACTTTGACTGTTTGTCATAAAACCATTTACTCGACTTGGGCAAGGGCAAAAGGGACGAGAGCAAGCCACAAAATGCTCTCTCCGTGCATTAGAACTGGTTCTCTATGAAGGGAAAGAAGGGTGCCCTGGGGGTTAATAGTGACTGTCGACAGGGTATGAGCCAAAGTCATCTAGGAGACAAGCCTCCTGCCCTGCCGCTGAGGACAGTCTTCATTAAGTTAATTGCTCAAAAAGCGAACGGCACATTCTGTGGTTGGGCTCCTGAAAAAGGAAGGGGCTAGTTGCCACAAGCTTCCGACTCTGCTTCCTCACAGAGGACATGGCGTGATGAGCTGCCTTAAGCTCCTAATATTCTGACTTTCCAGCCATGATAAACTGTACCCCAGAACCGAAAACCAAACTAAACCCTTTCTTCAAGTTCTTTTTGTCAGTTACTTTGTCATATGAACAATGCAAATGACCAATGCGCACACACACAAATCACACACACACACACACACACACACACACACACAGTCTACTCCCTAACCCTTACAAACTCTTCGAAACTGGCACCTCTGCAAAATTGATCCCAAAAGCCTGAAGGAGGTAGGAAGCCTTTTCAAAGAACAAGTTGGTGTTGCCCACAGCTGTAGTCCAAAGGTGCCGCAGACTTCCTCCCTGATCCAGGATAAGAAACGAATATAGCAGAAAGGTGCCTTCCCCAGGAAAGTGTGAACTGCTCTAAGTTCAGCACATACAGCTGGAAACCAGTTGTGTGGCCTCTGGAAGCCTCCCAGCGAACGTCTCAAAACAAAGAGGATGCTTGGCACAGCTACAACGTGAGCATTTTCTTGCCATGTTTAGAAAATGGTGATTGCATCTAAAAATCTGACTGTCGGTCTATTACGAAAGAAAGAAAGAAAGAAAGAAAGAAAGAAAGAAAGAAAGAAAGAAAGAAAGAAAGAAAGAAAGAAAGAAAGAAAGTCCTTTCTTTTGTCCAGGGCTCATGGAACCTGGACACAAAATGGCAGTATTCCCTTGTTAGACTTGATTAATGTTACACAAACGGTAGGAGAGGAAGGCAGGTCTGGCATGAGAAAAGCATCTTTGTGAAGAACAAGAATGTGGCCTTCAGGGAGCTAAGCACATGTTTAATTTTGTGTTTTAAACCCCTCAGCAGACTGCAGATCTATAAAGGGAATCACTGAAAGTGAAGATAGCGGCGACTTACCCAGAGCATCAGGCTGCTTTTTACAAGATGGGGTAAGAAGTGAGAAAGCAAAATCTTAGCTTCGCTCACACAAACTCTCCCTCCTTTGCAGAGAAACTTGCAAGCTGAAAGGGAGCCAGACACTAATGCAGAGCCTCCGTGAGCCGCTCTGAACTTGTCAAATGCTGACATCTACTGGTCCACTCGGGAATGGCGCTTCAATCGGAAAATGATTTCTTTGCAGTGCCAGACATAGATTTGGCTGTGCTTTTTCTTATGGGAGACTTTTCTTCTTTGACCTTTTGGAAAACACTAACTCAAAACTGCGTTTTATTTTTTGTAAAATGTACAGTTACTTAATTTGTGTTTTTTTTAAAGTTGTGAGGTTATTAAATAGGGTGGGAGAAAAACACAGCATCTCTAATCAAAATTTGTTGAGTAAAATATTCATCTCATATCCATAAGGCAATAATCAACCTCCACATCATGGCTAGTTATATTATCTAATTATACATTTAACCGGCCTTGGATGTGAAAGTACAGAACTCTTCTATCTTATAAGAAAAAAAACACAAAAATCTAGTTCATAAATCCAAGGTTGTAGAGCAAGTGAGCAGTGAGGCTGATAACAGAACCACGGGTTTTCCAATTTACTGGCTAAGACTTTTATCATTAAGGTACATTTCCCTTTGTGGAAAGAAATGAATTACTCGCAGCTAGTGAGTATAGAGGAAAAGGCAAATGGGGACACATAAACACACATCCCCTTTCTTTTGCTCCGTACCGTTAAAGCTGTGACATTAACTAATGAGCAGGGGAGACAGCCGCTGTGGGTGAGAGCGGCACTCCATTTTAGTATATCAAGACAGACTCAACTAAAGCTAATGAACCCACCGGGCATTATTAACCTTTCCCTCCAGCATACCAGAAGCAGCCACAACAATGAAGTATGGACTTGAACTTTTAAGATACACTGGACTGTCGTTCAGAGAAACTGAGGACCAGTTACCTGGAGTCCAGATTTATCTGCCTTCTTTCCCCCACCCAGAGCAGAGGTGCATGCTGGGGATGATAACAAGCCTCCTAATTGTCATCATTACAGGTGCATAGGGAACTTGAGTTAAGGAAGGAACACCTAAGGATAGGATGAATGGATTGGCAACTCACTCAGTTTCTCTATTTTGTGTGCAATTTACCAAAGGTGTCAGAATTTGAAATTAAAACCTTTCTTTCCCCCAGAATTTGCTGTGAATATAAAAAATGTATCTGACTATGGAAGCTGGGGGATAAATGAGTGCTTTGGAGATGGCCACTGTGGCGAGAATGTTGCTGTGAGATTCCCACATGAGGCATGGGGTGTCTGGCTTTGAAAATTAGGCTAAAACATGAACTGTCACCACTTTGCTAGGAGAGGAGGGAGAACTCAAGCATTTTAAAGGTCAAGGTGCTGAGAAATCAGGAGGAATCTAGCCAGCAGATAGCAGGGGAGTGCGAACCACATCCCAGGATGTGGGTACCAGAAGCATATCTACCTCCAGAATGCCAAGGTATTTCTTTGGGTATGTACTCAAAAGACTCAAAGGCAGCTTCCTACAAAGCACACCCATATGTATGATTGCACTATTCACATAGCTAAATTACAGAATTAACCAACTTTGTCATTGACAGAGTAATTAATAAGTAAAATATTATATATAGTTACAATATATAATAAAATTATTCAGCCATAAAGAAGAATAAAATTATGGCATTTGCAGAAGAATGGATGAAACTAGAGCTATGTATCTTAAAAGACAAACATGGCATGTTTTATCTCATATGTGGCATGTAGGGAGAAGAGAAAAGTAATGAGAGTAAAAGAAGCTATGAGTTGGGCGGTGGTGGTGCACACCTTTAATCCCAGCACTTGAGAGGCAGAGGCAGGCGGATCTCTGTGGGTTTGGGGCTAGCCTGGTCTACAAGAGCTAGGACAGCTAGGACTGCTACACAGAGAAACCCTGTCCTGGGGGGAAAAAAGGAGTCTGTTGGAACAATGGAAGAGAGAAAGAAGAAAAGATGAGACAGGTAATAAAGAGAGTATTCAAAGTACATTATACATATATTGCTAATAAAACAAAGCAAAATAAAAACATTACATATTTCAAGATCACTACAAGACAGAATTATGGAAGTTCTCTTAAGCAAAAAAAAATCACAAATATTCATGGCACTGGACATGCTACTTACCCTAACTGAATCATTGCACAATGACTAGGTGTATCAAAATATCAGTGCATCACATTATACCCCATTAATGTATCCAATTATAAGTTGTTAAATAAAACTAAAAATAAAATATGAAAGAAGAAAAGCAAGGTATCAAATTCTACCACTAACGTTCCTTTGAACTGATGATATAGACTGACATCACTCCATTTCTGGAAATCAGGGACAAGATAGGACTCTGACGCCATTCAGAATGTGTCTCTTAACAGCAGTAATAACAACTAACAATAACACCGCAGGCACTATTCAAAGCATATCCACGTGTATTCATGTATATATCCATATGCTCTAGTATATTAACTAATTAATCCCCAGGACAGTCCTAGATGATTGTTACTGTTATCCTTACTTTACAAATTAGTAAATGGGAGCACAAAGAGGTAGTCACTGCAATGTGATTACAGTGAATAAGGGACTGTGGGGTATCCAAGCACAATTTCTACATCTGAGACACCTCAGGCTCAGGGGACATCATGGAAGAGGGGGACAAAAAGATTGGAAGAGCCAGAGATCCAGGACATCTAATGCTAGCATTCTCTGGGCATGACGGGGGTGGGGGAAATGAACCCATGAAATCTCAACAGGATGGCTGCCTGAACAAGATTAGCATTATGACAACACCAGCTGGCATACCAACATGGACAGGGAAAATTCCACATGACGCCACCCTTAGATAACAACTTATGTGTGGTCAATGGCTACTGTGAGAGGGAGAAACAGTCTTCTCCAGAGATAAGCTCTGCACAGGATGTCCAGTCTCAAGTGATTAACCCTGAACACATGCTCACATGAGTAATGCTAAATGAAGTCAGTAGGTCGCACATGTGTGTGTTCATATACATACCTGTATACACATGTAATAATAGTATTTAGAGTATAATTTGGGAGGGGAGACATGAGAGGAGTCTGAGATGGGGCAAGAGAGGTGGATGAGTGATATAGATATAGTATTCATGTCTGAAGTTTTCAAAAACTATTGTAAAAACTAATATATAAACATATATGAAGCACAGAAGCAATTAAAGACACCACTCGGTGTTAACCCTTGTCCTACATACACATACATGCACACATGCATGCATACTCACAAACACACACCGAGAAAGCTCTACAAACAGCCCATGGAGAAGTGCTATAGTAAAGAAATGATTACAATGCAAAATTCAGTGACTTCCAAACTCACTTAATCAGGAACTCTGTTTTATATAACATTAATAACTTATCTGGAACAGATGGCCCTAGAAACACATTTGCAAGACCTAGTTTTGCCTAAGACCACTTTGTTGCCCAAACTCTAAGCCACTGTGAGAAGAAAAATGGAATAATAGGGAAATATGCATGTGTCTCAGAACACTACTTAAAAGACCATAAGGGCTACATAAGTGCTTTGTTGTTGTTGTGGATAGTGGGAGGGTCATTCTTGACATACTTAATGCCTTTACTACATCTTTGGCTAACCATGAAGGCCCAGAAAGATAATTAGGTCATCATGATGAAAACAAGCTTTTTTTTTTCTTAGAATAGACTGATGTAATTTGTATCATTGACTTCAAAAATATCATTCCATGAATTCATCCATTGCACAGGCAAGCCTTATAACAGAAAAGATCAGCAAGCAATCAAATTGTTAGCAATCCCCAGTATATTGTTAAGACCAGTCAACTCTTCTGCCTTGAACAACATCCCCTAGAAAGTCTAAAGTATGCCTCACTTTCTTCAAATGCATCCTGGCTGTTTTAGATTATTTTCTAAACAGTCAGTGGAGCTTTGGTACAGTATTCAGTATCACGCCTTCCAATCTCTGTTCATCCAGGAATGCGGGCTGATAGAAGAGACTACTGAACTTGTTGTGGTTGGTTATAGCTGGAATAGAGACTGGAAAGAAGGCAGGATTCTTGTCTCTAACAATTGGCAACTCTCATGATGGCATGAGGAGCTATGAGGACCTCAGACTATAAAGAAAACCGTGAAGAATACAGCTCTGTGTTGGAATGTTAACATAATCTGTACCAGTCTACTAGAAAAAGCAGGAGCACTTCTGTGCTTTTCACCCACGGCTATCATTATAGTATCTCTGGGGCTTTCCCTTATTTCTCATAATCCCGTGGATGTTTTCAAGTCTATTCATAAATAAGCCTCCTCAGCTTTGTGGCCCTCATAGGCATCTGCTACCTGTAGAAACCAAATGGCAGGCACCCACCTCATCACTGTTGTCAGGGCTCCCCATGATAAATGAGAGCACTCAGGCTTATATTGAGGATATTCTTCCTCCTGCTCCCCAAGCCTCCAGAGCCACATCAAATCACTGATGCTGGCTGGTGCTGTACATGAGCCTCAGTGGCACCAGGTGCTGATGCTCTGCCAGTTCCTGGGGCTGAGTAGCATCTGCAGCTCTGTGCCTCACACTTGGCACTGATGGTGTGCTAAGGCCTCCCAAGTGCGGAAGCTGATTTATGCTCCTTGGAAGAAACTTCGAGTGCCGAAAGGGGCTTAGCTCCGACCTAATTCTCAATTAGGTAATACCTCATTGGGAGCTTTGTGGAAACTATTGTTTTTCCCTGCTTATATTCTGACATTACTTTTAGTATCCTCCCTATCCGAGGTTGATATTCAAATGATCAGGGAACTAGACCAGTGAGTAAGTCTAAATGGTGGATAAGACTATGATCATATTTGTCCAAACACTAAAATAAGTATCTACATACTAGCAGAGGATCCAGATTGGGCGCTTGCTAGTATCACTTGTTATTCCAGGACTATCAGTCTTACAAACTACCCCAAAAGACCACAGGAAGATTTACTGGGCTAGGCAGAAAACAACAAGCAGAATTCAAATTCCAGTTTGATTGTTTATCAGCCATGCGAGTCATTTAACCTGCATCTATTGAATAATGATAACATCCTTGCCTGTCCCTAGGTCTGCCCATTGAAGAAGTACATATTGAACTTCCTTCCAGAAGATGGACGTGAGGCTGGGTGTGTTGAAGAGATGGAATAGTTAAGAGATTTCACTAGCTAACAAAAGACAAGCAACAATATTTTAAAGAGAATATTACTTGGGTTCTTACCAATTACCTTGTTTCTTTATGTGTTACCCTAAAAGAAGAGCATGATTAAAATCATCTTGCAAACGAGGGGAAAACACTTATTCAAATAATATGTCTAAGAAATTATGAGTTTAGAAATTGAAGTGCAGATGTGTCTGGTGCCAGAATCTATGTTTTTTGGACCAGAACATACTTCCTTGTGTATATAAATTGTTGTAATACAAGGTAGAAAATTATTCATTTCCTAAGACTTAAATGGAGAGCCGTGAAATGAAATGCATATGAAAATGTTTTATAAACATTCAAGCTGACAAAATTGTAAGGTATTTCTGCTTTGTCATCATGGTAAGAAGTCTGTAAAATATGCTGTTTGTAAAATCCTATCTGCAAATAGGGGTTAACCAAGCCTGAGTATAGGAATAATAATAATAATAATAATAATAATAATAATAATAATAATAAGTATCTAATTTTAACTTCAATAGGTCTTTGAAAAGCAATGATTGCCCCAAATGCAATCTGTATTCTTAATAGCCCAGTATCTGGTCATGAGTGCGAGAAGCTTGTGTGAAAAGAGAGAATCCCCAAGTTTTCATGGGAGTCTCTCCTTCCAAGACCCAATACCTGAGCAGAATGAAAAAGAGTTCATCATATTGCAACATGCTAGATGAACCTCCTGACAGGACATGTTGGAATGGGTTAGTAAGATCACTTGGAGTGACTGGGACGATTACTCAGCAAGTAGGCAAAGTGCCTATTGCACGGGCATTAGAACCTGAGTTCACAGCCCCAACACTCACATAAAAGCCTAGCATTGTTGTGCATGTCTGTCTCCCTAGAATCTGTCTGAGAGAGGTGGAGAGTTGGATCCTCAGAGTCAATCCAGATTCAGCGACAGACCCTGCCTCTCAAGAGAGGATAGGATAGCAAGCAACAGAAGACATCTGCCATTAGCTTCTGGCTTCCATATGCACATGCAAGCACATCAACACTGCATGTACACACACACACACACACACACACACACACACACCACTCCATGAAGCAGGTTCATGCTCAGAATGTTTGAACCAGTGTGACTACTGTGAGAAAAACCATGTACCGAGGTGGGATGTAAAGAACTGGCTCTTATTCCTCAGAAAGTTGAGAATCAGTCTACCTCAGGACCCAACTCTGTCACTCTCGGGCATATCCCCAAAGGATGCACATTTATAGCACAAGGACACTCACTCACCTGTGTCATAGCAGCTTTATTTGTAATAGCCAGAAACTGGAAACAACATAGATGCCTTTCAACTGAAGAATGGATAAAGAAAATGTACATTTACATAATGGAGTACTGCTTAGGGGTAAAAAAAAAAATGACCTCACAAAATTTGCAGGCAAATGGATGGAACTAGGGAAAAAAACAATCTGCATGAGGTAACCCAGATCCACAAAGCAAGCATGGTATGTATTCATATCTTATAAGCTGATGTTAGCTCTAAAGTAAAGGAAAATCATGTTGCAATCCAGACACCCAAAGAGACTAAGTAACAAGGAGGGTTCGGGGGGGGGGCACTCTGATCTCTCTGGAGGGAAAAATAGAATAGATTTTGAGGTCGACTGAGGCCAGGTGGTTATGGGAGCAGGATGGATTAGGTAGGGTTGGAGGAAGAGAGCACTGGGAGAGACTACAGGAATTGGGAGGCATATGAGGGATAAAGAAGGAACCTAATGCAATGGAAACTCCCAGGAATCCTCGAGGGTGATCGCAATGAGGACTCCTAATAATGGGGAATACAGAGCCTGAAGCGACCATCTTCTGTAACCAGGCAAAGCTTCCAGTGCAGGAGGATTGGGACACCAACCCAGCCACGAAACCTTCAACCTACAATTGGTGCTGACTGAAGCTGTGCTGGGGTAAAGGTGGCACAGAGCTTGTGTGAGGGGCCAATCAATGACCGGTCCAAATTGAGACCTATGCCACAACGAAGGATCCCACACCTGACACTGCCTGGAAGGCCGGACCAAGGATGAAACCAAATAAGATTGACGAAAAAAAAGTCAATAAAATGATTCCTAATGATATTCAGCTGTACAAGTAGACCAGAGCCGAGTGTAATTATCATCATAGAGGCTTCATCTGGCAACTGATGGGAGCAGATGCAAAATCCCACAGCTGAATATTTGATGGAACTGAGGGAATCCTTCTGAAGAGGGTGAGGGGGTGATTGTGTGAGCCAGAGGGGTCAAGATATCATGAGAATACAGCCCACAGAACAGGGCTCATAGGGTTTCACAGAGATTGAATCAATAGTCAGGGAGCCTGTATATGTCTGACCTAGGTCCTCTGTATACATGTTATGGTTGTATAGCTTGGTGTTCTTGTAGGACTCCTAACAGTAGTAGCAGGAGTCATCTCTGACTCTTTTGCCTGATTTTGGGACCCTTCTCCTTCTACTGGATTTTCTAGTCCAGCGTTGGTATGAGGGGTTGTGCCTGGATTTATAGTAACTTGTGTGTGTGCCTGTTTTATTATTGATTTTATTGAGATATACACTTTTCTATGATTCCTCTCCCTTCCCCTTCTACCCATGGTCCTCATGCTCTCAACTTACTCAGGAGATCTTGTCTTTTTCTACTTCCCATGTAGATTAGATCTATGTAAGTCTCTCAGTGTCCTCATTGTTGTCTAGGTTCTCTGGGACTGTGAATTGTAAGCTGTTTTTCTTTGCTTTGTGTCTAGAAGCCACTTATGAGTCAGTACATGTGATATTTGTCTTTTTGGATCTGGGTTATCACACTCAATATGATGTTTTCTAGATCTATCCATTGCTTGCAAATTTCAAGATGTCATTATTTTTTTCTGCTGTGTAGTACTCCATTGTGTAAATGTACCACATTTTCCTTATCCAAATTGCCATATCGAGGGGCATTTAGGTTGTTTCCAGGTTCTGTCTATGACAAACAATGCTGCTATGTACATAGCTGAGTACATGAATTCATAGTAAATTGATATGCCCTGTTTGGCTGGTATCCCTGGGAGGCCAGCCCTTTTCTGAAGAGAAGGAAAGGGGGGTGGATCTGGGGGCAAGGAGAGGTGGGGTGAGAGACTTGGAGTGGAGGAGGAAGTGGAGACTGTGGTAGGTAGGGTGTGGTATATGAGAGAAAATTTTTTAAAACTGGCTCTTGAAAGTGAACTTGTTTGAAAGTCCTTTTGGGGGAGCTTGAAATCTAATAATCATGTTTTACTTATTTTCAGCAGGTTCTGTTTTCCAAACAGCAAGGTGAGCATAGAGTCCTTCAAGTTCTCATTCAGATGAGGCTGACTGTACTCATATAGTTTAGGAGTATAAGTTTTGAATTACTAAAGACCACTTATCTGTTCCACTGCTAGACAAGACAACCTCTCCGAGACTCAGTTCCATAATCTGTAAAATTGAGATCGGACAACCCTGTGGAGTTGTCACTAGAATGAAATAAATTTAACACTACACTACATGTAAAATGTCCAAATAGGTGGGGGAAAAGTCTTATTTTTCCTGTTAGATTTTTTGTGCTTCAAATTTTGCAGGAATTCTTCTTTTGACCTGTAGGGGTAGCACTAGACAATTCTTTCTAGGCATTTAGGTTACCTGCTGCGTAACAACTCCAAAACTTTAGCAGCTTAAGCAACACATATTTATTATTTTACAACAGTTGTGAATTAAGAATTGGAGCATGGCTAAGTGGGCCTCTGCTTTGGGGTCTCTCATAGACTAGCAATCATGTATCAGCCAGGATACGATCTCATCTGAAACTATAACTGAGGAATGAACCATTTCCTAGTTCACTCGTGTGGTTAGTTGTGAGGATTCAGATTTTTATAGATTATTGACTCAAAGGTCTTCACGGGCTGCTCATTACAGACCGTCTGTGATTCATTATCAAAACTAGGCCCTCTCTAATATAGTACTGTACTCCACCAAAGTGAATGAGTCTGCTAGGCAGATACAAGTGACAGTGATAGTCATCCACTCTAGTGTCAAAATAATATCCCAAGGCTTTTGCTATATTCTGTCTTTTCAAAAGCAGCCATTAGGTTGAGCTGACATTTATAGAGGATTGCACAGGGCATGGATAACATATGGAGTTCACGTCAGACTTCCTGAAAAGTAATAAATTTAATAACCAAATTTTCTTGAGGAAGTAAGCTTATTCTGATTTTAATAGTACATACTACAAATGTGTATCAAAATATCACTGAGTAGCCCATAAATGTGTACCTTTTATGTGTTGAGTTGAATACTTTAAGATATATCTAGTGGGCCTTAGAATACAAAAATAAAACATTAAGCTATAGATTCATAAAGTTATATGCACAAATGCATGAAAGTGAAGGAGAAATTGACTAGGGGAACAAAATGGTTTTAATGAGAGAGGGAAGGACTGGAAATAGGGAGAAGCAAGGTCTGAGGGATCATATGTTCAACTTATAGTACATGCTTGCATGAAAATGACCGCATATGGGCCAGTATAATACAGCTTTTTAAATCTAAAAGAAGATAAGTATAAGATATTAGAAGTACCAATAGTAAATAATAATATTCCTGCATGTTTGGGAGGCTTTGTTTGTCTCAATAATAAAGGGATTATATCCTTTGATGACAGTTTAGCTTTCTTATGTTTGTTTTATACAGTAAGACTTTAATCAGTGCTCATAGTTATTTTACAGACAGTAAAGTAGCATCCAGATCCAAACCTATAATAGCAGGTCTTGCCTACAAGCACATACATACACGCGCCATTTAGCAAATTAGTGTGAGTTTTCCAGTTAGTGTTTGGGTTTTAGTTTTTTTTCTTTTTTCTTTTCTTTTCCTTTACTTTTTATTTTATGTGTATGGGTGTCTTAAAGCCTACATGTATGTCTATGTGCCACATGCATGCTGTGCACACAGATGTCAGAAGAGAATTAAAGATCCCTCAGTTCTGCAGTTTCAGACTGATGTGAGTCACTGTGTGGGTGATGGAATTGAACCTGGGTCCTCTGGAATAGCAGTCAGTTCTCTTAACCTCTGAGCCATTTCCCCAGCTCCATGCTGTAGTTTTTCTCAACATCTTATTTTTGACTAAGCCCAGATATTCCTCTTTATCACCCACATCCCTGACCCTTACTATAAACTCCATCTCTTCAAAAACTGGTAATAATAATTTAGAAATTTTAAAGAGGGGCTGGAGAGATGGCTTGGTGGTTAAGAGCGTTGCCTCTTCTTCCAAAAGTCCTGAGGTTCAATTCCCAGTAACTACATGATGGCTCACAACTATCTGTAATGAGGTCTGGTGCCCTCTTCTGGCCTGTAGGCATACACACAGACAGAATATTGTATGCATAATAAATAAATAAATAAATAAATAAATAAATAAATAAATAATATTTTTTTTAATTTAAAAAAAGAAATTTTAAAGAGTTAATTGACTATTTATCTAATGCATATGAGTGTTTGCTTATGTGTCTATGTGCTACCTGAACACTTAGTGCCTGCACAGATCATCAAATCCCCTAGAACTGGAATTACAGATAAGTGTGAGCCACCATATGGGTATTAGGAATTGAACCTGAGTTCTCTGCAAGATCAGCTACTGCAGGATCTTAACCACTGCACCATCTCGTTAGCCCCAGTTGTCTAAAAATCTAGCACTAATTATTTACAACTGATAGGAAAGTAATCTCCTTTGTTCTTTTTTTTGTGTTTGCATTCTTTGTCAACTTTTTTTATATTTTATTTATTTATTGAGAATTTCATGTGTACAGTCTAACTTTATTACTTCATTCCTGATTCCCCCACTGATTACTTTATTGGGTACCACAGCACAATTCCCTCCCAACTGCATGTCCTTTTAATTCATTCATTTATTTATTTATTTATTAAAGATTTCTGTCTCTTCCCCACCGCAGCCTCCCCTTTCCCTCCCCCTCCCCCAAATCAGGAGCAGAAGGAGAGAGAGCATGAGCAAGGAACTCAGGACCGCGAGGGGTGCACCCACACACTGAGACAATGGGGATGTTCTATCGGGAACTCACCAAGGCCAGCTGGTCTGGGTCTGAAAAAACCTAGGTTAAAACCGGTCTCGCTGAACATAGTGGACAAGGAGGACTACTGAGACCTCAAGAACAATGGCAATGGGTTTTTGATCCTACTGCACCTATTGGCTTTGTAGGAACCTAGGCAGTTTGGATGCTCACCTTACTAGACCTGGATGGAGGTGGGTGGTCCTTGGACTTCCCACAGGGCAGGGAATCCTTTGTTCTTGAGAAAGTGAGTAACACGTTGTTTTCTGGTAGTCTTTGGGGGCTAAGTCTAATCCTAGGTAAATATTACTTAGGATTTCGTTTGTACACCATGTTTTTCCACACCAGTCATCTTTGTCAATATTCAAAAACTTAGGTTTTCAGCATGACTTAAAGTTGGTCTATATTAAGAATTCTTCGGGCAGTGGTGGTGAATGCCTTTAATCCCAGTATTTGGGAGGCAGAGGCAGGCGGATCTCTGTGAGTTCCAGGTCAACCTAGTCTACAGAGCTAGTTCCAGGACAGAGAAACCCTGTCTCAAAAAAAAAAAAAAAAAAGAGTTCTTTAGAATAGAGGACATAGGAACCCCTTTCATTACATTACAAAGATATTCCTTAAATCAAACAAAACACAAAATTTGTGGGCACCTGTATAATCACCACCAAGCATCCAATGCACACACAAGAAAAATTAAGCCCATGAGATACTAAGCGGGATACATTTTATGCGACATAAGAGAGCTGTACGTTCAGCGAGCAATGCCATATAGCATACGCCCAAGTGAGCATAAGCCCTTCCAAGCAGACACTGCCAGATGGAATAACTTCCGGTCCAGATTAACTGTTTGACACTACAGAATGAGTTCTGTACTACATCAGGGTTTTCATGGGCATGTAAAAATCATATCCATGCTGCCCTCATCTGTGGTTTGGCTGGTAAGCTTTTTTGGATCTTGGAAGTACGTTGTTTGCCAAGGCAGGATTTGTGAGTCTGACTGGAAACATCAGCACGTATGATATCGTTCCGCCTACATTCTAAGGGCATGTATTTTAAAGGTGGACAAATATGTGGCAGTATAGGCTCAGACTATTTTTGGAAGGATGTGTGAAAAACAGTAGTTACTCTCTAGGGAAGGGAGCTGGGATGCTAGGATAGGTGGGAGACAGGGCCTCATTTTTCATTCTGCAACGTCAGGCAAGATTTTGGCACACTAGGTTTGTGTAACACATTTTTACTTAGTAATTATTAACTCTTCTTAACTGGGTGTGTGCACCACTGATTCACCATTTTTGTCAAAATACCCATGAGACTGTGGCTCGGGAGTCAGAATCCATGGGTTTGGGAATTTCTAAGAAGCAAAAGACATTTTTGAGCTTTCTAGGCCTCAGTCTGCTCCTCTGAAAATATGGGGCTACTTTGAAACCTACGGAGCTAAGTTTTGGAATAGAAAAGGAAGCCTTATTAGGGACTAGTATTTGCGGGGATTGAGTCAACTGGCGACGAACAGGAAAAGATGAGTCGATCTGCTATCTGATATTTCCAGACAGAAGAGCAAATACTGTGTATGGTCTGAAATTAATAAGGACACAAAATGTGGCTTGTTTCCATGAGGCCTCAGTTGCCCCCCACCAGCAGCCTCTAATTTGTTTCAAAATTGGTCCCATTTATAACTCAAAGAGGAAAAGTTGGGTTTTAGGCCTTACTAGAAATTTGGTGGTAGCGACCTGCTATGGAGTGCTTTTGTGCCTTTCACTGTTGGAAAGCAAAAGGACTGTTTAACTTTCTGATACAAAAGCAGGCTAGGGCAGTGGAACACGCTAAGACTTGAGCAAGCTACAAGTCATACAGTTGGCCAGCAAAGTCCTAGGTGCTGAATTGACATTTCTGCCCATCTGTTTAATTTAGTCTCTGAGTACAAGACACTGAATGTAATCCATGTGTCTCACCATTCTACCCGTCTTTCACTCCCTTTATTCAATCTATAGCATATCTAAATACTTTCCCCTTAGCATGAAGAGGAGAAAAAACAGTTAAGAGGAAGCAGTAATTGGGTCTTTCCAGAATAAAAGAAAATAAACTCTCCTAGCAATATAAAAGGCAGTCTCGTTAAGGGAATTATTTTCCAACTTGGTCCAAGAAGATAGCTGCTATTGGTAGGCAACTGGACATGCAAGTTAATCTGGAATGGAGACAGGCTGTCCTTGAACTCACACAGATCTGTCTGCCTCAACTTCCCAAGTGCTGGGATTAAAGGCTTGCACCACCACCACCCAACAAACTTCCTTCTTTTATAGTATGACTTCCATGATGGAAATAAAAATCTCAACTAAATCCAGACAAGCCTGAAACCCAGATCCTCCCTGCTTCACTTTGCTTTTCCTATTTGCTCACCTATAGAACACAAAATGAGACTATTTAGAAAATTAGAAAAAAAAATAGGAAAGAAAGAAAATCAGATCTGGATGAGGGGAAGAAGGATTCAGAAGTGTAAAGGGAAGAGATTAAGAGATTAGAGGAACAAGAGGGGATAATGGGAAATATAAAAAGACATATATTGCCTGTGTGCTCTCTCAAATGTGGAACCGTGTGTGTGTGTGTGTGTGTGTGTGTGTGTGTGTGTGTGTGTGTGAAAAGCAGAACGAAGATGAGTTTTGAGGAAAGAAGGAAACTAGTGGGAGAAAAAGGAGGAAACAAGGGAGAGTGATGGAGGGCAAATATGAGCAAAACAAAACAGAAAAACATCTTTTTCGGTGTGTAAAGCATTCATTAGGAAAATAGCAGAGGAAAATCATAAGACAAAGGGTCCTTGTTGGTCCTAAATATAGCAGCCCATGCCAACTTCTATAACTAGTTAATTCTAGGAATGACAATAGCAAGTACTTATTGAATACCATATTTCAGGCTCTATACTGCTTAGTGGAAATTTGTTCACTTAATCATCAATATAACCCTATAAAGTAAGCATTAGTGTCATTGCCCTCCGTTTTATGCCTGAAAACACTGAGACCCAGAAAGGCAGAATGATATGTAAGAAATCACTCTACTCTTAACTAACAGAACTGAGCTCAATTTCAGGATTGCTAAATTCATATAATTATTCACTCAGTCAAGACCAGAAGAAATAAAATTTGATTTATATTTAGTTATATTTGTATATATGCAGGATTTGTTCACCTTTTAAATAAGGAAAGTGTGTATGTGGGGGGGTGAGAGTGAGATTTTTCTGACCACAGGAAGCACATATTGTGAACTAGTTGAATTTTTATTATGATTATTATTGACTTAAATATATTATTGATTTTGAAAGAATTTCCTACATGCATGCAATGCATTTTGGCCACACACACCCCCACTCCTTTTAGATCCACCACACCCTCACCCACTCCCAACTTCACAACCTCTCTACTTTTTATGACCCACTAATTCCAACTGTGTTGTTCATATACTCCTAAGTGTGGGCCTCTCTGGTGGATAATAGATGAAGTACCAGGAGACACAACTTTAAAAAAATCATTCTCTCTCCCTCAAATAGTTCCTCAGCTAGGGGCACAGAGTCAAGAAAAGTGGTTGAATATTGAAAATGGCTCAATAGTTAAAAACACACAATGCTCCTGCAGAGAACTCACATTGTTTCCAAGCACCTACAACATGTAGCCCACAATCACCTGAAACTTGAGCTTCAGGGGACCTGACGCCCACTTCTAGACTCTGAAGGTGCCTGCAGTTGCACGTGAACATACTCACAGATAGGCATATATGATATACACTTGCATGCATAAATTGAAAGGGCAGTTTTTCACAGAAAGAGCATACTTTCTTAGACATTTCTGATGGTAGCTTTTGACAGCATGATTCATGTGAGAGAAAAGCCAAATTCGCAAATAAGGGTACTAGGACTGATCTTCTGCCAATAATATAGAGACCAAGTTGTTTACCTCGCCCTCAAGTAACTTCTTGGGGATCACCTCTCTCTCTCTGTATATCCCACACAGTGTATATTTCTACTTTAATAGTCAGACATCTTAACCCAAGCAACTACAAACAGATAAGAAATTCTGAAATCCTGTGCCCTGCTCAGAGCTTCTCTGGTATTCTAATATCCTTTTCAGTAGATATCTTCAAAAATGCCACACACACACACACACACACACACACACACACACACACCGCACGCCAGCCATATACACTGCTGGTGAGAATGTCAGCTATTGCAGACACTGTGAAAACCAGTATGGAAATTCCTCAAAAAATCAAAACTGGAACCACTCTAGACATCATCTGACAGAAATACGCACAAATCCACATTTACTACCACACAATAGCCAGGATTTGGAACCAGCCTGGGTGTCTGTCAACAAATGAACACATGAACAAAATGTAGCATATATGTTCAATGGAGATTTAGTCAGCTGTAAAAACAATAAAGTTATGATATTGCAGGAAAATGGGTAGAACTGCAAAATATTGTATAAAGTAGGACTCAAAGATAAATATTGTATATTTTCTCTCATATACATAATTTAGATTTAAATATGTATGTGACATTAAAGTAAATATAGCCCAATGAAAAGCAAGGAAGACGTCTAAAGATAAGGAGGAAAACAAGGGTTGGTAATGGAATATTTTTTATGAAAAGAGATTGAGGAGACTATCTAGGGATAGGAAAGCAAGAAGGGCCAGAGGAATAGGAGAGCGCAGTGTGGGCTTAATAAGAACAATGTACAATGATATGAATTTGTAAAAATGTCATAATGAGATCTATTTCTTTGTATGCAAGGTAAAAAATATTTTAAAAAAAGACAATACCCCCTCCAATACACTTTCAGTCCTAAAACGTGCAAAGTCTTTCTGACACCCATAATCAAATTGCTATGAGAAGTGTTTATCAGTATGTGCTGGGCTTTTTTAGAGGAGAATGCAGAAGCCTAAAATCTGTCCCTTTGGAGCTCATAACTGTGTTCAGGGGGAGGAAGCACAGATGTGTTCTCTCTGAAATGAAAGAGACAATGACAGCTCAGCAGAGCAGAAACACCTCTCTCTCAAGCTATTACCACCTATCCTTCAAGTGACTGCACCGCCAGGGATGGAAAGGGAGGGCAGGAGGTGAATTCCATATGAAGGAGCCAACTTCCCCAATGGGCAGACATTGGAGAATTTATGACCATTACAGCCAGATACTTAAGTACCATCTTCATCTTGGTTTGTCACTTTGCAACTTTTTTCCTCACCTGTTTGAAACACACCTAAGCATACACACACAAGTGTAGACACATGCCATCTCTACCTGGTTCACTCTGTCAATACGACTTCGATATGTCAATATGCCACTGTCAGTATGACGGTACGACCACAAAAAATACAGATGCAGGTTTATAGTTGAGTTCTGAGTCAGCTGCCTTTATCTCTAAATATCCACATATACATGCACACATATATACACACCCATCCTATAAGCACACACTTCACTTCTCACCTAAAAATGCTCATGAAAAAATCAAAAAATAGCAAAGTGAGTACCAAAACTGGATGAAAGGCAACTTAAACTCTAATTCAGATGACTTGAACTGAATTGCTCACTAGTATAAATAATTTTGGTAGTGGGCACAAAAGCACACAAAAGAGTTATCATTAGTTACTGACCTAATGAGAATGGTAATGGGTATGATTTAAAGGGGTCTACTGCAAACCATTTTTATAGCATGACTACTTCTTCCTTCACGTGAACATTTATAGAAAGGAATTATAATATACTAGGCATTACTTTTCTTACATTATATTACATTTATATAAGATTTATATAAGATTACATTTATATAAGATTGAGATCTACTTCATTTCTATTATATCCATATTAGATTATAAATTCTTTAAAGCAACAAGGTATGTGGTACTATAAGTCACAGTACTGAATGACAAAGGGTTTTAATTCTTCATCTGTACAAAATGGCTGCTTTTCATTGCTCCAACTTTCTCACATATATTAAAAGTGGCTATAATACCTTCTTATCTATTTAATATTATTATTGAAAAAGATAAAAATGAAATCAAATATGTGAAGATAAAGTTCTACAAAGCATAAAGCAGTGCAGTAGGCAGAATTCTATAACGGTCTCCAGCCCAACTGGGAAATTTAATTGTACCTGCACACTCCCTTTGGAGAAGCACTTAGCTTTGTGATGAATTGGTCAGCTGAAGGAAGGTGTGTGAACACTAGGGTCTTGAATCTTGGTTGGTAAAAATAATCTTTGGTACATATATGCCACTTATATTAGCTCTTTATTGCTGAATAGCCAAATTACCACAAACTTAGCAACATAAAACGCTGCATAGTTCTAAGAACCATGAACTTAGAAGTGTATTATGAGGCTAGGTTTGTGGGAATCTGGTTATTCAGAAGTTCTCAACTGTTTGCCAATCATAGATAGAAACTTGCTAAATTAGGAGTTGAAAGATCTGGGATTAAATCCTGTACTTTGCTATGGGCTCTGTTACCAGGCACTTCATCTCTCTTGTCCTTGATTCTGCTCATTTGTAGTACAAGGATAATAACCCACATGGCCCAGGATTGCTCTCTGGATTGAGGTGACATGAAAATATGTTAGCATAATGCCTGCCAAAATTTTATAAATTTATGTATGCACTTATTGTATTAATTTTGTACAAGATATTGTATTGTGTACTTGTGACAAAGGCACTGAAAAACTGTTCTAGGAATCTCAATCTTACACCTGTAAAAATGGCCAAGAAAAAACACTGATGACAACTTATGCTGGAGAAGATGTGGGGTAAAGGGAACACTCCTGCATTGCTGGTGGGAGTGCAGACTGGTACAGCCCCTTTGTCAGTATGGTGATTTCTCAGAAAATTAGGAAACAACCTTCCTCAAGACCCAGCAATACCACTTTTGGATATATATCCAAAGGATGCTTAATCGTGTCACAAGGTCAGGTACTTAACTATGTTCATAGCATTGTTTGTCATAGCCAGAACCTGGAAACAACCTAAATGTCCCTCAACCAAAGAATGGATAAGGAAAATGTGGTACATTTACACAGTGGAGTACTACATAACAGAAAAAAAATAATGACATCTTGAGATTTGTGGGGAAAATGGATGGATCTAGAAAACATCTTAATGAGTAAGGTAACCCAGACACTGAAAGACAATTATCACATGTGCTCATAAGTGGCTTTTAGACTTAAGCAAAGAAAAACCAGCCAACAATTCACAATCCCAGAGAACATAGACAACAAGAAGACCCTAAGAGAGACATACATAAATCTAATCTACATGGGAAGTAGAAAAAAAACAAGATCTCCTTAGTAAATTGGGAACATGTGAACCATGGGAGAGGGGAGAAGGTGAGGGGAGAGAAAGGGATGAGAGCAGAGAAAAATATACAGCTCAATAAAAACAATTTTAAAAATGTACCAGGAATCTCAAGGAGTTCAGAATATTATAACAAGGATAGATGAGTAAATCAGAAATTTCTATACAGAATTGTGGTCATTGTGCTAGAAAGCCACAGATGATATTCTGGAAACAAAGAAGGAGAACAATTTGATCAACCTGGGCCTTAAGGTATATTTCTCAGCTCAGTTCAGTGGTGATCCTTCACTTACAGTTGAAAGTACTAGTTCTCAAACTCAGATGCGCAATCAAATCACCTAGGGAGATTTGAAAACTACCCATTGCTGGATTGGAGCTAGGGCTCAGAAGGGAAGAGAACATACTGCTCTTGCAAAGGACCCAAGCTGCTCCTAGGTATCCACACTGCATGACTCACAACCACCTGTAATTCCAGCTCCAAAGGGATACAGCACCCTCTCCTGGATTCTGTGGGCATCTGTACTCACATGTGCACACACAGAGAGACACATATATACACTTAATTAAAAAATAAATCTAAAAATAAATAAGTAAAGAGATAAAATGCCAATGGTTCTACACTCTGCCAAGAGATTAGGATTTAATTCACCTGCATTGTGGCTTGATCAATGAATATCCTCTGATAAAGACAGTATATGGGAAAAAATCCCAAGGTATATTGCATAGGAGAGAGGTTTCTGAATTTCCCTTTAAGTTCTCTGTAGGCTCTTTGGGTAACCTAGGAATTCAACTAATACAAAACTTTACTAATAAGACAGAAGTTTTGAATTATTAGTAATTACACATGCGATATAGAGATCATCATGAGAAATAAATCTAAAGAAATGGCCCAATATGATGTGTTTGCACTTCTTAGACAAAGAACAATAAATTTATGTAGTAACAACTTGTCAGCTTGATATTACCTACTCAGGCAGTAAATTCTAAGGATGCCACTAAAGAAATATGGTGGAGTGACGGACATTAGAGGAAGATAAAGGTTACCTCAAGGAATTTGTTTATTCAAATTCACTGCAGCTTTAATGACCAGTGTCTAGTGACCAAGACAATCCCTCACAAAAAAAAATTATGTAGGAAAACATATTAAATGGTCCTTTCTGAGGTTATTCTTCCTGAAGTGATTTCATATTGAAATAACCAATATGCTAATTTGACATTTCTTTAACTCTAAAACTGCATCCATCACAAAACTACGAAGTTCCTCCCACACATTAGCTGAGAAGAGGGTGTGTATCAGGAAGATGTGGTATGGTTCGAAAGAAGAGTCAGATCATATTGGATCCTGCAAGATAAGAGTTTGGATGAGAGAGAAAGAGGTAATGAAGGAGGGGAGGAAAAGAGGGGAGAGAGAGATGTCTGAGAGTAGGGGAGATTGATTTCTAGTATATTAAAAGGGTGAAACCAAAAATATTTGGTAACTAACAATTTCAATGGCGGATAAGGCACTCATAAGTCTAAGTGTAGTGGTGCTGTGTCCAGGTTGAACCTAGACTAGACTAGAGTACAGATCTGTCTAGGTATATCTAATAAACTAGTGCAGCCAAGCAGCAATCTCCCAGGGGCTCGCATTAAAAGACTGTAACTTACAGATCTTGATATGAACCTGGAGTCACTGGCCAGCGAGGAAACTATTGTCCTTGAAAGGTCAAGTGTTCATCCCTAGCTCACTAGAGAGAAACAAATCTGACATTTATTAATAAAGGGAAATTAGCTGCTTTAAAAGAAATTTTAGCCGGGCGATGGTGGCACACGCCTTTAATCCCAGCACTCGGGAGGCAGAGGCAGGCGGATCTCTGTGAGTTCGAGGCCAGCCTGGTCTACAAGAGCTAGTGCCAGGACAGTCTCCAAAACCACAGAGAAACCCTGTCTCGAAAAACCAAAAAAAAAAAATTAGTGGCTTCATAATAAATGGCTTACCAGTTTATTTCTCATTCACATCACAGTCCAGCGTGAACTTTAGAGTACAATGGGAAAGAGTGCTATGCTCCAGGCCAATGTTCAGGTGCCCAGGCTCGTTCTACAATGTGACTCTGCTGTCTTTTCGGGCTTCTGAGTTCTCCCTCCCCTACCCCCACAGCACCATATAAATCTCTTCACCTAGCACACACATGGAAGATGCCTGCATGGAAGTTTATGGGTGATGTTTGATACATCCGGCCTAGAGGTGGCATTCACCATTTCAACTCAAAATACATTGACAAGAAATTCCATAAAGTATATTTTGTAGATACTTTGTCAAAAGAAATAATCAATACTGTAGATAATATGAAAAAAAAAGAAACATCTTACTTTTATAAGCTGCCTAAATTGGTGTATAGAGCTAGTTCCACGGTTTACAGAGCTAGTTCTAGAATATCCAGGGAGATACAGAGAAACCCTGTCTAGAACAAAAAAGTAGCCCAATATTAGCCAGGCAATGGTGGCACATGCTTTTAGTATGAGTGCTCTGGAGTCAGAGGCAGGCTGATCTCTGAGTTTGGGGCAGCCTGGTCTGCAGAGTGGTTTCCAGGACAGCCTGCACTACACAGAGAAACTCTGCCTCAAAAAAAAAAAAAAACTAAAATAAAATTAAAATTAAAAGTTGCCCAAAGTTTAACACAAACTCTTTTATTTACAATAGGGTCCTGCCTGCAAGATATGCTAGTGTAAGATGGCACAAAGCTGGTGGGTGTAACCAACCAATAACAGATCTGTCTTATGGGACACACAGCAAGGTGTAACCCATACTGACACTGCAGGGAATACCAAGAACATGAAAGTAGATAGTCCAGGGACATATGGCAAAACCCAATACCACTGCTACAAAAAATAGCCATAAAATGACTCCTCAGATATTTTGCTATACTCATAGGTCAGTGTCTTGCTCAGTCATCATCAGAGAAGTTTCTTCCTGCAGCGGATAGGAACAAGTGTAGAGATCCACAACCAGACATTAGGCAGAGAGTGAAAGACCTCAGAGCGAACACACAGCCCTAAGCGGTCTCTGGGAACCCTTGAGAAGATGAGACAGAAAGATTGTAGGAGTCAGGGGGTAATGTGGGAACTCCTTCAGCCAGTAGCCTTTAAGTTACCGGCCCACATGGGTGTGGCCTCTTATACTATAAATGCCAATGTAACACCAAAAGAGGGCCTTTTAAGTCAGGAGGGCCTGCACATGTTCCCTGTGAGTAAATTACTACTTCCAGTTATTGTTTTTATGGGACTCCTAAGTGTACAAATGAGTCGGTCTCTGATTCTTGTTTGTTTGTTGTCTGTTCAATTTGCCCAATTCCCATGTCTGAGTTTTCGTTTTATCTTACATTTTACTTTATTACTCTCCCTTAGAAGCCTGCTTGTTCTCTAATAAAAGACAGAAAGGTGGCGGATCCAGGTGGGAGGAGAGGTGAAGAGCAGCTGGGAGGAGCAGAGGAAGAAGAAATCATAATCGGGATATATTATGCAAGGAAAAATTATAAACTAGAATCCACATATGAGAGAATATGTGGTTCTTGTCTCTCTGGAACAGAGGTACCTTACTTAGCATAATATTTTTCAGCTATGTTGAAATAGGAGCGGCGGCGGGGCTGCGTCCCCAACACCCCGGCCGCCTGGCTAGCTCATGCCCGAAATAACAACACACAAACTGTATTCATTTAAGAACTGCTTGGCCCATTTCTATCTAGCCTCTTCTAGGCTAATTCTCACATATTAATTTAGCCCATTTCTAATCATCTGTGTAAGCACCCCAAGGTGCGCTTACCGGGAAGATTCTAGCCTCCGTCCATCATGGTGTCTCTGCTCCAGAGAGCAGAGCTGTTCAGTCCCTCTGGAAGCAGAGCAGAGTCTGACCTCACTTCCTCTTCCGCCCAGCATCCGATTCTGTTTATTCCACCCACCTATGTTCTAAGCTATGAGGCCAAGCAGTTGGTTTATTACTTAACCAATGAAATCAACAGATTGATATATGACACTCCCACACAGCTATATCCATTTTCTTGCAAAGTTTATAACTTACTTTTCTTTATAGCAGAAAAATTCCAGTGTGTGTGTGTGCTTGTGTAAATAAAATCACATATTTATTATCCATTTATCT
>NW_026068282.1:113005-118765 GCF_014885135.2 Alexandromys fortis | reverse complement strand
GGAACTATAGCTGCAGAGGACTGTGAGCTGCCGTGTGGGTTCTGGGAACGGAATTCAGGTCCCCAGCAAGAGCAGCAATGGTTTTTAACAGCTGAGTCATCTCTCTAGCTCCTTTAGTGTCTTGACTTACAAAACTATGCTGGATTATATTTCTTTTCCCTTATTTCAGAAGGCATATTTTTAAAAATTAATGGCCAACGGGAAAAAAGTAATAATTACATGAATTCTTCTACTTGCAATAAATATATGGCTTTGTGATTTTCATATTTTCTGGAAATGACATACTTTATCTTTCTTTTTTATTGATTTTATTGAGTTATACATTTTTCAATGCCCCCCTCCCTGCCTCTCCCCTCCCCTTCAACCCTCTCCCATGGTCCCCATGCTCCCAATTTACTCAGGAAATCTTGTCTTTTTCTACTTCCCATGTAGATTAGATTCATGTATGTCTCTCTTAGGGTCCTCATTGCTGTCTAAAGTATTTTATCTTTCTTAAAGTGGAATTTAATTACAAACAAGAAAGTTTCCTACGATATGCAGACTTTTTAGATTTCTTTCACTTTGGAAGGTTGGGGTTTTACATTTATATGTAAGCAAATAATTTGATATAAGTACGTGTGTGTGCAAGCACGTGTGTGTATGTTTCTATCTGCATTCCCAAAAGAAGAAACTTTGTGGATAAGACCGGGTATTTATTCATTTGATTTTTGGGGGGATCTCCCCAGGAGCTTCCCTCTCCAAACCCCATCCTCACACACACAGGGCACAAAGGGGTAGCCCCCTCCCCTGGAGCTGCCCCCTTCAGAACTGTCCAAACAGAGGCTCCACCCAGGGAAGTTATTAAAGGTCTGGCTCAGGGACTCGTGGTTCTCCCTTAAGGTCTTTCGTTTCTTCCCCCTGGGACCGCCTAGGAATGCTTTGCTCAGATTAAAACCTGGACTTTAATTTGGCTTGACTGGTTTATTGCATTGGTGGAGAGATATAACATCGGGGTACAAAAATCTATCCATTTTGCTGGTGGTTGCTTTTGTTACTTCTTCATTAGATTTTTAAAAATGGATTAAAGAATATTCCATACCTTCGAGTTCTGGCATATTGTGAAATTCCAAACTTCATGGCATCTTGTAGCTGTGATGAGCGTTATTACAGCCTGCAGAGTGATTTTTCTCACACTTTAATGAAAGTCTGGTTTTGTCTGAAAAGTTCTGGGTTTGGCAAAAAAAATTTATTTCTTTTTAAGACAGGCCATTGCCCAGGCTTCCCTTGAAGCTTCAGTCCTCCTGCCTCCAACTCTTGGGTCTTGGGGTTATAGTCACACACTACCACAGTTAGCTTTGAGCAACTTTTTTGCTAGTCTAAAACATTTGATTAACCATGAGCACAATAATATAAAGAAGAAAATAATTTCAGAAGACTATGTGTGATGCAGACAGAAGCCCTTCATTTCCCTGAATCTGTTTTCTTCTTTTCTTCTTTGAAAATATATTTTTTTTTACTTCCCACAGGGCAGGGAACCCTGATAGCTCTTTGGGCTGACGAGGGAGGGGGACTTGATTGGGGGAAGGGGAGGGAAATGGGAGGCGGCGGTGGGGAAGTGACAGAAATCTTTAATAAATAAATAAATTTTTTTCTCACATAATATATTCTGAATACAATTTCCCCCTCCCGCCACTCTTCCTAGTTCCTCCCCACTGCCGCTCCCATCTGGATCCACCCCCTCTCTGTTTCTCATTAGAAAAGAACAGGTTTCTAAGGGATACCAACCAAACATGACAAAATGAAATATAATAAGATAAAACAAAGACTAACACATCAGAACTGGACTAAACAAACAAACGAGGAAAAGATCCTAAGAGAAGACACCGGAATCAGAGACCCACTCCTTGTCTCACTCGGGTATTCCATAAAAGCACTGAGCTAGAATCCATAATATTAGTGCAGAGGAAGATCTCTTGCAACCAGTGTGGGCCTGGTGCCTGCCACCTCAGTCTCTGTGAGCTCAGATAAGCTTTTCCCGTGTTGATTTAGAGCCCTTGTTCTCCTGGCATCCTCCATCCACTCTGGCTTTTACACTCTTTCTGCCTTCTCTTCTGAAGGGGGTTCCCTGAGCTCTGAGGGGAGGAATTTGATTTAGGGGGATATTTGATTTAGGGCTCAGTGTTCCAAGGTCTCCCACTCTCTGCATCGTGTCAGCCTGTGGATGCCTGTATTTGTTCCCATCTGCTGCAGAAGGACTAGCTTCTCATTTTCCTATGTGTGTGTCTATGTAGAGGTGAGTATGCGGGGAAGTCAGGGAACTAGAAAGGGACATATGAGAGGGAAAGGAATATTTAAGAGACAGATGGGGACAGCAACGTAACACATGTGAACTGCGAGTAGAAAGAGGACTCGTGGGTTAGAAGGATTCAGGGGGCTGGAGGGGAGGAGTTGGAGGGGGAGAATCCATTGAAACCAAGTATGGATGAAAATTCCATGAAGAAATCTTTTCCTTTGTATGTTAATTCAATAATCAAAGGATTTTTTTAATTTGAGAGCACTATAGTTGGAATGTTGTCAGTATTCAAAGCAACCATAAGTGACAAATAAGTTTCAATCACCTATTCAGATTTCTCTAGTATCAATTTTGGTATTTTAAGAAGATGGGAAATATATCCAAATGTGTGTGTTGTTGTTGTTGTTGGTGTTGTTGGTGTTTGAGAGTCTCTCCATATAAGCCCAGCTGTCATGAAACCCACTGTGTAGACAAGAGATATGCCTGTCTCTGCCTCTCAAATGCTGGGATGAAAGGTATGTGCCACCGTATTCAGCCTCCAAAATGTATATTTTGAGGACAACGTTGTTACAGTTTATTTGGTTTACTTCTATTTATGACTTTTATTTTGAAATTCCAAACTGCATAGACAAGATAGTGTGAGCTTTGAATGAATCAAGATGTAGCAAGATAGCAAAAGTTAGTGTCTATAGCTGATTCTCTTCTTCAATATGTACACACATGGTGTGGCGGGGTAAGACAGAGAGACAGGGAAAAACAGAGAGAGAGATACAAATCTGAGCTTAAAACTTTTCCACTAGAGGCCAGCAAGATGGCTCAACAAGGAAAAGGAAAAGTAAGTACCTGCCTACATTTTAAAATGTCTGTTGAGACTTCCTTCTACTGGCAGCTAGTGGAGAGAGCTTGAACTGGAGATCTCCATTGTGTCCATCCCCTTGGAGCTTGGGGAACCCCACTGAAGAAAGATGAGGAAAAATTATAGGAGATGTGCTCATATGTGGCAGTTGTGTAGCTTGGTCTTCTTGTGGGGCTCTGACTTTGTTGTCTGCTTTTGGGACCCTTTCCTCCTACCTGGTTGCCTTGACCATTCTTAACAGGAGAGGAGGTGCCTACTCTCACTGCAACTTGATATTCCATTGTTGGTTGATATCCATGGGAGGCCCTCCTTTTTCTGGAGAGAACCAGAAGAGGAAGAGTGGATGGAGGTGCTGGGAGGAGAGGAGGGAGAAACTGGGAGGAGAGGAGGGAGAGACTGGGAGGGAAGGAAGGGGAGATGACGGGGAGGAGAGGAGGGAGGAGAAAACTATGGTCTGGATGCAAAAGACAATGAGAGGAAGAGAGGGAGGGAGGGAGGGAGGGAGGGAGGAAGGAAGGAAGGAAGGAAGGAAGGAAGGAAGGAAGGAAGGAAGGAAGGAAGACAAGAATTGCAGGAGCCAAATGGGTTGAGGACACCAGGAGAACACAGCCCACAGACATGAGCAGGGCTCATAGAACAACAACATCTGTTCTAGGTCCCCTGTATGCATGTTATGTTATGGTGGTTAGCCTGGTGTTTTTGTGGGACTCCTAATGGTGGGAGTGGGGTGTCTAACTCTTTCCCCTACTTTTGGGGCCCTTTCCCTCATACTGGGTCTCCTCATCCAGCCTTGATATGAGGGTTTGTGCCCAGTCTTACTGCATATTGTTAGGACATGTTCAGTTGACATCCCTGGGAGGCCTGCTCTTTTCTGAAGGGAAACAGAAGAGGAATGGATCTGGAGAGGGAGGGGGTCAGAGGCTGGAAGGAGTGAAGGGGAAACTGTGGTCTGGGTGTATTGAGAAATAATAATAATAATATCAAGACCCACATATTTGATATTAAAAAGAATTATATGAAATACTTCACCATTTAAAAAAGTGTCTGTAATCCTAGGCCTCCAAGTAGGAGATAGCGGGTGGAGGCAAGAATATGATGCTGGAGAAAAATAACCAAGAGACTCTGTCTCAAACAAGATGAAGGTTGATATCTGGCTAAATGAAACACTTGCTCCCCCCCCACACACACACACATGCACATATCTGACCCAAGCAAATCAAATTCTTGTCTATGCTTATGGGATGATACACACAGCTGTACAACTAGGCAATGAAGTAAACCCCTGTTAAAAGCCCTGCACTCACAACACCGGAAAAACAAGCCCTGTCTCCAGATATTCTTATCCAGGAGGTGTGGCCTAGAAGTGGGACCTACCTTGATTCTCCCAAGAAACTGGTAGTAATGCCAGGAGGTGGGGGGGGGGGGCACAACCTGAGAATGTGGTTTCCTTGAGTCTTGTTTTCAAATAACCGCCTAAGGTAAGGTGAAGGGCATGTCTGCCAACAGGCAAAGGAAACAAAACTAGGAAGGAGAGTGACAGAAGGTAGTTTATCAGCAACCTCATGAAGAAGTGACCAAGTAGAACCCCTTGAGTGTTACTATGTACCTCGGTGCTAGGGCTAGGCCTCAGCCTGGTATCTGACCCAGGAGGGAACTGCTTGCCACTCACCCTTACATGACATGGTAGCAACGCTGTTCTCCCGTCGGAAACTCCCAGACCTGAGCTAGACTTCATGTGTGAAATCCTCGAAGCTGCCTGAGTTCCCTGCTAGGCACATGGGAGGAGGGAAGAGAGCAGCGGTCATCTCAGAGGTGTGCTGCTCAGACAGGAAGCACCTCAAAGAACAAACTCTGCCTGGCTATGGGACAACATGGAGTTTGCTGTCCATTTAGGGTCTGCCCCAGTTGCAAAGACCTGTGTCAACGGATCTCATGGCCCTCTTCGGGTGGCCAGAATCCAGTGGCTGAACAAAGAAGAGGTATGAAGGCCGAGCCATTTCCGACTTACCCGAGGCAGTTCTGATGAACAGTCCCTGCTCCACGGGACTTTCGCTGCTTTCGCTGCTTGATCCCACTTCCACGCCTTCTGGTTATCTGCTGTTAGGTTCCTAATGAATGGCTTAATAGCAAATGCTGTCGCAGCACCTGCTTCCGGAGAAGCCCACGTGTAGGCACAGATAAGGCCTGTTCAACAACAGAACCAAGTCTGCTGGGAGCAGAAAAAGGCACGTGATTTCAGCTTGGATGGTCACCAAGTGGCAGGAGCTTGATTTGCTCTGGCTAAGTACTCTGACACTGAGAACAGCACAGCCTTGTTCACTGTCCTGATACAGGGGGGAACCTGATAGCAAGAGGGGAAGGCAGCAAGGGAGGTCACGTCCTTGGGAAGAGGTAGCCATCAATGTAGCAGACTAGTTAAATGAGTTACAATGTACCACTGTACTGCAAAGATCCACAGCTTTTGAAAAGAGAGAGGCAAGTGCATTTGCTGCGTGAAAGCCTGCCCAAAATGTGGTGTCTAAATTTTATAAAAGAAACTTGGGGCTGGATTTTATTTGACATGGTCCCATTTTTTAAGTTAACACAATGTAGGAACATTTTAAATACATTTGAATTCTAATAATAGGAAATG
>NW_026068282.1:79693-112547 GCF_014885135.2 Alexandromys fortis | reverse complement strand
CACACACACACACACACACACACACACACACACATACACACACACACAATGCTTTTTGAATTCTTGATAAAACCCCAAGTGTGCTTCAAATGCCAAAGGGATGACAGACAGCACACGCCAGGTGGGGTGAGGGCATGCCATGCATCTGGGAGTGCTCCAAACATAAAGGAGTCAAAGCCACAAGAATGCAACTGTCACAGTCCTCCGGCCCTAACAAAGGCTCAACTGCATCCAGGGTTTTTGTTTTCTCCAGGCGCTCTGCATACAGAGCGCTCCAGCTCAGCAAGCAAGCACGGAACAGCAACAGCACAGCTTCCTTACGCCTCTTCTGAAGCTCCATCATTCATCAGTCTCAGGGTAGGCAAACTTTTGAAGAGGAATAGTACTGTCAGATAGGATGAGAAGCTCCAGCAGCGCTCTGGAGCTCCTCCACGTCACAGTGGCCCTCTCGTGTGGGAGGCTGCTCAGAGCGCTAACTACAGGCTATTTTACAAGAACACATTAACAGAACTAAGCATAAAGGTAAAGTGGAAATGGAATTGATTAGGTAGGAATTGATAAGGCTTCAGAGGCTCAGTGGTAGAACACCGCCACACAGAAGCAAGATGCTAGGGCAGAGTTCCATCTTTGGCACTAAAAAAGGGGAGAAATTGCACTTAAGAGATGGCTCAAGAGGTTAAGAGCATTGCCTGCTCTTCCATAGGTCCTGAGTTCAATTCCCAGCAACCACATGGTGGTGCACAACCATCTGTAATGGGGTCTGGTACCCTCTTCTGGCCTGCAGGCATACACACAGACAGAATATTGTATACATAATAAATAAATAAATATTTTTAAAAAAGAAATCACATTTTATTTCCTATTTTCCTGGATTTGAAGGAAATGGGTGACATCTTCTGCTCATAACTAACAGCTCACCAACTGCCCCAATAAAGCCTAGAGTCTATTCATCTTAGAAGAACTGACTGAGTGCACAACTGCTGATTTCAAAACACTGTTGTTGCTCTGGCTCCACAAACAGCTAAACTATCAAGATCAAATCCTTTTAAATGCTTTAAGGACATAATTTTGGTGGAGATGGTAGTATCTTCTTTGCGCCACACCATTGTAAATTATTTTCACATCTAGATTTCTAACCATCAGTTTAAAGTATTGATCCAATGGAATGGTTATGGGTGTGCAAGCAGGTGTGTGCATTTCTGTGTGTGTATACATACGGACTGAGGTTCATGTCTATGGGGCATGCTCATGGAAAACAGGACAATCTTAAGTATCAGTCCTCAACAGCTGTTCACCTTTTGTTTGCGATGGGGTCTCTCACTGACCTGGAACCTTGCCAAATAGGTCAGGCTCACTGGCATGGCACAAGTTTTCATGGCTCGCCACTTGTGTCCCATATCACCATCCCTGGGGTTACAGGTATGCATCACTATGCCCAGCTCTTTGCACGGATGCTGGGGGATCGGGGATGCCTTCAGTTCCTGACACTTGCAAGGCTGCAAGACAAACACTTTCCTGCCTAAGCCCTCTCACCAACCCTGATTCAGTTTTGCTTTGCTTTGATGTGATTTTTCTTTTTTATTGTTTTTGTTTAAGACCATCTATCTCATCCTATAGCTCAGGACAGCATGGAACTCAACATGTAACCCAGGCTGGCCTCAAACTCATGGTGATTCTCTTGCCATCACCTCACTAGTATTGGGAGTACAGGCAGGCCCCCGCTATACCTGGTTTCAGTTATACTTTGACTTTCATTTCTACATCATCTTTTCCCCCCATTTTGAAGGCACATATCTTTTCAGCCTTTGTTCATTTATGAACTGTATCAAGTCAAGTTTTTGTGCAGAAACACTGTAAAATTTTAAACAGCGTGGCTTCTGGGTGTTCCAGATAACTGTCAGAAAATAGTATCTAACCAAGTCCTTCCTGTACAATGATCGGCTATGTAACATAGCTGCATTGCCTTTTGACCTTGGAAATGTGCTGTTGCCACCTGTATTCTTGAATTGGAAAACTTTCTATTTGCAGTATTGACATTTGTAAAGCCATAGTCGGAGTTTTGGATTTCGTGAACAATTTCCCCTTCGCCATAGGCGAAAATGTCCTTGCGCTTTTCTTCCTCTGTCAATTTTCTCCTCTTGGTGGAAAATTAAACTTTCTCATTGTCAACTATAACAAGCAAAACATTCCAAAAATACTTTTCAGACATTCTTAAAGGATAAGATACTTTGAACAACAAAGTTCAAAAAAAAAAAAAGGTAATGTCATCATAATGATCTGTTTCCCAAACCGCTCTGTCCTTCGAGGTTGTCATAGGAGTCTTTTGTTTTCTCACAAGTATAGCCTTTTTAGCAGAGTTTTTAATAACTGATTAGCAACAGTGAGGTAATTACTTAAATACTAAAATTTTTTAAGATATAGGAAAAGTAAGCATAATAAGATTCCATAATGGATCTTAACTTTATTTTTTAAAAAAGAGTTTTAATAGACTCGTGTGGCAATTGCAAAACAGAATATACTGAATTGTAATTTAAAATGCATTGCTCTTTGTTCATTTGAGTACCCCTTAAGAAAAGAAGAAAAGCCATGAAATGTTAACCTTCACAGATAGTTAGGATCACTCAAAATAGGCAAACAAAATACAACTGGGCCCAATTGACCTTGATAACATTGGTCCCTAGTTATCTTCAGAGGAACTGAAGATCTGAGGAATCTCACATTTTCTCCTTGTTTATCTTCTAAGAACTTCACTGGACATGCTACCCCAACTGCAATAACTGCTAAAGCTCTCAAGGTGTGCCATATTCTGCCTCTGACCTCCGCTTTTCTTGTCCTCGCCCACGTTCATCTCATTTCAGCTTCCTTCATTCTCGTATGTTCCTGCCCAATGTTCCAGCCATATTCCTGATACAGAGCCTTTTTCAAAAGAAAAAGAGAAGTAAGCCTTTATTTCTGGCTTTCTCAAGTTAAGCTGGCTGAGATGGTTGCTTTGGGGGGAATCAGTCTAAAAGACCAAATCCTCATCTGATCCCTCTGACTCTTCCTCGACCTCAGCCTTGACTGGGTGGGGCTGCAGCGGCTGGCTGCGGAAGCGATGGCGCTGGTGGCAGCCAGATGGACGGGCCTTGAGCTTAGTGGCAAGGTACACTCAGTCTCCACAGACAAATCCGGGAGCCGCTTGTGCCCATTGATAACACTATGCTGCGCCGAGGAACAGTCATGTGACCATTCTGCAAACACTGGCAACATTTCGAACGCCTTTCAGGAAGCCAAACTTCAGAGTCAGCAAGGCACCAAGCCTTTTTATCGTTACTGCGCCTTTGCCCGGAAAACCTTATCCACAATGGAGAAATTGCAAACACACAGCAGAGCAACTGGAAAACACATCCAGGTGGTCCAAATTAGCATTGTCAATAAAGACCAGGTGGATATTATTTGTACTTCTGTGATGGCCTAAGCTGTACACATCACTTTTACTGATTTTTTTTTTTTAGTATAAGTGAAATCTAAGTGTGAGGAAACAGGCAAACCAAGATGAGAATGGTTTAAGAAAAAAAAGTCTTAGTCTTCAACTATGTTGTAAATTAAAAGAGGTTAAATCCACATTTCTACCAAATGCAATGTCCATCCCTGGAGTGAGTACTGTATTAAAGGAATAAATAATATTGTGAAGAATATTATTTAGTCAATTTATCAAATGACATAATCGGTGGATTAGATTAAATACTGTGTCTTTGTTAAATCTACTAAAATTGCTAATTATACTACTCTTATATTAGAAACATACTTATTCTTAGGAAATATATACTGAACTATTAAGAAGCCATAATACTATATGTTTTACTTTTATATGACTCAAGTATATATATGGAGGACAGAAAAATGGAAAGAGAGAGAGAGTGTTGGGGGATTCTGTTAGTTCATTCCCGGCTGCCCTGACCCAAAATAATCACTCAGAAACTATATTATTTAAATCACTGCTTAGCCAATCACTTAAGTGCATTGCTAGCTAGCTCTTATATCTTAAATTAAGCCATTTCTATTATTTTATATTTTACCAACAAGGTTCATCGCCTATGGGCAAGGTTCTGGCTGGAGCTCATATCTTTCTCCTCTATTATTATATGAGGGATTATATGAGCCAGGGGGGTCAAGGTCATACCAGTGAACCCACAGACAGCTGACCTGAGCTTGTGGGAGCACATGGACTCTGGACTGACAGCTAGGGAGCCTGTGTGGGACCGACCTAGGCCCTGTGCATGTGTGTGACAATTGTACATCTTGGTCTGTTTGTGGGGTTCCCAGCAGTAGGATCAGGACCTATCCCTGGCACTTGAGCTGGCCTTTGGGAACCTATTCCCCTTGCTGTGTTGCCTAGCCCAGCCTTGATGCAGGGGAGGAACTTGGTCCTGCCTGAACTTGATGTGGCATGTTTTTTTGACTCCCATGGGAGGCCTGCCCCTTTCTGCACAGAAACAGATGGGGAGACAGAAAGGAGATGGGGGAGGGGAACATGAGGAGAGGAGGGAGGAAGGAGAAACTGGTTAGTATGTAAAAGAAATTTAAAAATTTAATTAATGGAAAAAGAAAAAATGTTAGCATTCCTGTAAGCTCAGGGAAACTAGGAAATAGGTAGAATAAATCAAATACACACGGATTCCAGAGGTCAACAAGAGACTGCTTTTAGCATAAATTTTCCTTCTCTGGACATGAGAGGTTCTGGATAGCAACCACCTCAGACAAATATTTGTGGTGTTCATCTGTCATAGGCCTCTAAAAGCAGTTGGTCCAATGCATCTCATAAAGCACAGAATAGACACCCATATTCTTTTTTATTTTAATTCCTAACATATTTTCAAGACTACTTTTACTGCTTTATTATAATCACAGCAGTCACATCTCCCCTTGAGTTACTATTTAAAATCACTCTTAACTGGCTTGTCTAGTAAACAATTTGACATTCAAATTATTGATCAAAATGGTTATTATGATCAATATTGTCTAGGACCAGGGTAAAAAGCCAAATTACAACTTTTCATTTCCTTTTCTTTGAAAATATCAGCACTCTGTAAAATTAATATAAGTCCAAACCTAGGAAATTTCAATGCATTGCTTTTTTAAAGATTCTTATTTATTAATTATATATACAGCATTTTCCCTACATATATGCTGCAGATCAGAAGAGGGCACCAGATCTCATTACAGATGGCTGGGAATTGAACTCAGGACCTCTGGAAGAGCAGTCAGTGCTCTTAATCTCTGAGCCATCTCTCCAGCCCAATGCATTGCTTTTTAAGTAATACAATAGCACAAAATGAACAGATAGTCCACACTGACATTAAGATCATACTCCAATGTAAACTATATTGTTAAAATACTAATAAATACTTTTTGCAAGTAACAAATAATCCATTTATTTTTATATAAAGTTTATTTCTCCTTTTTGGTCCTACTATAATAACAATATTTACTACTTTTTTATTTTTCCATTCAAAATTTCCACTTCCCTCCTCCCATTCTCCTCCCGCGCCCCCACTCACTCTCCCCTTCCCCCTCCAGCCCTAAGAGAGGGCAGGGTACCCTGCCCTGTGGGAAGTCCAAGGCCCTCCCCCCTCCATCCAGACTTAGAAAGGTGTGCATCCAAACAGACTAGGATCCCAAAAAGCCAGCACATGCAGTAGAAACAAATCCCGGTGTCATTATCATTGGCTTTTCAGTCTGTCCCAATTGTCAGCCACATTCAGAGAGTCTGGTTTGATCCCATGCTCGTTCAGTCCCAGTCCAGCTGGATTTGGTGAGCTCCCATTAGATCAGGCACACCGTCTCAGTGGGCGAACCAACCCCTTACGGTCCTGACTTAACTACTTTAAAAAAAAAATTTTATTTAAGTTTTTTTTTCATTTCACATACCAACCCCGGTTCCCCCCCTCCCCTTCTCCTGCTCCCTCATCTCCCCTTATCCCAACCACTCATCCTTCTTAGAGGGGGTAAGGCTTGGGGAGTCAGCTAAGGAAGCAGACACAGTGACCTGCAGCAAAACACTGGGCTGAGCTCCTGGAGTTCATTTCAATAGAGGGAGAGAAATCATTTGAGCAAGAGAAGTCAAGATCATGATTGAGAAAAACACAGAGACAGCTGACCTGAGCTAGTGGTAGCTCATACACTCTGAACTGTCAGCTGGGGAACCTGCATGGGACCAAGCTAGGCTGCTGTGGGAACTACTTCAGTCAATAGCTTTTAAGTTACTGGCCCACTTTGGGTGTGTTCTCATATACTATAAATGCAGACAAAAATGATGCAGGTATCTTGGCAGCTGGATTCGGTTCCATTTTCTAATGCACACAGAGGTCTATGGATCGCTACCCTTTTTGTGAGTTTATCCCCAAATAATAAACCTTTGCTATACTCCCTTCCGGGCTATTATGGAACTCTTTTGTATGCCAACACCAGGTCCTCTGAATGTGACACCCCCATTCTTTTGAGAAGCAGCATAAAGCAACTGAAAAACTGATTCTCAGAGGTTCTGCAAGAAGCAACTATCGGGGCCAGAGAGATAACTCCATGAGTAAAGGTGTTTGCCACTAAGCCTGATAACATTGAGTTTGAATCCCAGAACTCGCATAGTGGAAGGACGGAACTGACTCTTCCACATTGTCCCCTGACCTCCACTTGCACACTGTGACACATGTACCCATACAAAATAAATAAATAAATACGATTTTAATTTTTTTTAAAGCCAGAAGCTAGTGCATCTTCCAGAGTGAGGCCAGTCATATCTCTCTACCTTGGTCAGCAAGATAACAGGGCAGGCAAATCTTTCAAAAATGACTAGTGACGCGAGCAATTTGGGACTTACATAGAGAAACAAGGCCAGGCTGACTTGGCAGGCACTTCCTTACATCGGCTTGAAACTGGATAGTGGAGTATGGAAGTATGAGCGTCTAGAAACTACTCACTTGATATCATCAGCACCCCAGAACCAATAGCACCCCAGAACACTGCAAAATCCTTTTGGAAATTTTTATTTTAGCTAAAATATAATTATTATTTTATTTCCCCCCTTCCCTTTCTTCCGGCCAATCCCCTCTATGGCCCTTCCCCATCTTCCCTGCCCCCAACCCCTCTCAAATTCATTGTCTGTTTTCTATGGTTACTGGTGTTTCACATAAATATGGCCTGCTGAGTCCATTTAGTGCTGCTTATACGCGACTCCTAGTAATTACAAGGAGGCTATATCCATGATACCTCATCAATATGGGTGCCTAATTAAGACTAAAACAATGACAACAATAGCTATACTAACATGGAAAGGGAAATCTCCCAGGGCCCTACCCTTCGACTGCCGAGAGGGGAACTAGTCTTCCTAAGGAATGAGTTTCCTAAATATGAGACACATCTTATATATGGAACACAGCATAGTGTCTGAGTGACCATATGGTTCCATTATGACAGAAGGAAATTTACCCTCGGTCAAATTAGCTGGGGATCCGTAGAAATGGTCTGTCCATCAATCACAATTTAAAAAAAAATAAGACTGAAGTTCAAAAGTCCGTGATAAGATTAAAGTTTGGAAGATGAGAGTAGAAACTGTTCTTCCCTTGTTTTGATTCCTAAAGTTGGGATTCTACAGATTTTACTATCCCTTGCCTACCCATCTTACTCTGTGTGTGTGCGCCCGCCCGCACATATGTGTGTGGTAGGCTGAGTTTTGTTGTCTAACACAACCTCATTATGCATCCCAGGATGATCTTGAACTCAAAGTTGTCTTGAAGCTGCCTGGGTTTTGAGATTATAGGTGTGAGTCATCCCTTCCAGCTCTTGGCTTCCTTCCTTTGGCCTTTATTCTCCTCGTGCCTTTTGTTTCTTCTCTTAGACTCGCTGCCACATGCGACCATCCCTCTGTCATATACTTAGGCAAGCAGCCAGCTAAGGAAAAACCTTCCCCCTTCCCTTTCCTTTTACCTTCCCCCTGAAGACTACTGGTAGGAGCCAGAACTGTGTGAGCCTGGCTGCCTTAGCTATCATGGGATGGGAAATCAACTAATACTATGGGCCATCCTCCTTGGCAAGCACGCTCTTGCTATACATTCAAGAGTGTTGCATGCATCTTCCCTATTTAACACTGTGAAGAAAGTCTTAAATCATGTACAACTGAGCCACTGGCCTCTACATGGGACCTGGCAGTTTCTAGGCCTCCTAGTTCCTTTATAGTTGGCAATGGTCCTCTTAAGGCTGGAGTGTGTCTGGTTTTCACTGAATTCCTGCGCAGATCTCTGTCAAAAACAAGCTCTGTTTTCATTTCCGCCTCTCATTCCCAGAACCACACTCCTGTCCAACTTTCCTTAGGCATTTTGATCTTAGACTATGGAGGAAAATTAACCTGCTCCCTTCATGTTTGACCCTCTCCTCCAAGAAGCTAGATTTTACGCCATATCTTCCTCCTAATCTCCCCAAGTTCCCTATCATTCACCCTATCATTCCCGATTCTCTGTCTACACCCCGAATTATAACTTCTTTACCTTTCACTACATTTTCCTCACTTTTCCCAACTTGTTCTTGTGCTTGAGTCCCTACTGTAAACTTTTAGGCCTCTCCTCATCTACCTTCCTTGCCATTTTCTGAATCTCTTTACCCCACCACAATTATGACACATTTGGGGCCTGTCATGGATGAGACAGGCCAATCATTCTAGGGTTGGGATCCAAGGGCTTAAGTGTCTAATATGAACTTGACAATTTCACACAACCAAGTTTCAAAGTAGAGAGATTAATCAAGGTTGATTTGAGCTGGCTGCCCCCTGTCAGAATCTGTAAAACCAATCTTCTACCCGCAATTTTCCTCAGAGGCTGTCAGGGAAGGATAGAGGCATAAAGATTCTCAAGTGCTCTTTACTTCCCTCCAGCCATCAAAGAGCAATTTTCGGTAATGTTAGTGAGTATTGCATTAAAATTGTGCAAAAGAAAGGCATGACCTCATTTTTTCTCAGCTGGTGCTCACAAGGGCTGTGAAGGTGCTCTTTCTCACGAGATATCACCAGGCAAGGCTGGCATGGCATGTGAAAGCTCAGTCAGTTGGACAGAAAAGAAGAATGCTCACTTTGGACCACCATCATCCGTTACCATTGGTTTGCTTATTAAACCACCAGTTCATCTCTTCTGATCATTGCTTGTGCTTTTTGGAATTCAGTATAAGCCCTCATTTCAGATGCTTGGATGGAGACGGCCTGTTTGAAACCTAGTTTTGGTTTGGTTTGGTTTGGTTTGGTTTGGTTTGGTTTGGTTTGGTTCTTTGAGACAAAGTTTCTCTGTGTAGCTTTGGAGTCTGTCCTGGAACTCGCTCTGTAGACCAGGCTGGCCTCCAACTCACAGACATCCCCTTGCCTCTGCCTCTTGAGTGCTGGGATTAAAGGCGTGCGCCACCAGCGCTCAGCAAGACCTAAATTTTAAACTGGTGATTTGTAAATGACTGTACAGGCTCAGGGGGTGCTAACACAGAATTGAGAGGGATCCCTAGGGGAGATAAGGTACTATTCAGTGTAAGCCGCACTCCAGCACTGTGACCTACCTTCTTCAATTTTAAAGCATAGAACATGGCTTTTGGTGCCCTTTCTTCTCACCAACCATCACCAGGTGCACATCTTCAATAGAATAAAGAATAAAGCAGTGACCCTCTAATCATATAAGCACTTTCAAAATCTCTGAACAATTCACTTATACAACTCACTCCTATTTTTGGTTATGAGCCCAGCCTTTAATGCCTGAGTCATCTCTCCAGTCCATACCATTCACTCTTTTTTAATTTTTTAGTTTATTTAACACAATTTCTTTAATGAGTGTCTGGGAGTTTCACATCATGCACCTTAATTCCGCTCACGTACCAGTCCCCCCATATCCTCACCTCACCTCTGCAGTGCCTAAAAATGAGACCCTACAAATTATTCCTTCTTCAGTGTTAACATGTCCATTGATCTTACTGCTGTTCTGGTCTTGATTATGCAGCCGTTTCTAGGAGAAACTGCTTCAAAGCAGAGTTCCTGATATTCTGGCTTTTAGAATCTTACCAGTCTTCTTCCAAGGTGTTCCCTGAGCTATGATGGCGCATATGCAAGAGATATGATGTAGATGTGCCTGATGGGGCTGGGCTTCCCATCATCTGTTTGGTCTCCACATTGTGTCCCGTTGGGATCTTCTATGAAGCAATCACCCCTTATCAAAGAAGCCTCTCTTTGCTGCAAAAAAATGGGTTACCCTATAGGCTGCTATGACACAATACCATAAGTTGGGTATTTTATGAGCAAAGATGTTTTTCTCACAGTTCTGGGGGTTGGGTGATCCAAAATCATAAGGTGCAGACAGACCCAATAGATGTCTAGTGCGAGCTCACTACAGCATAAATGCACTTCCTGACTATGTCCTTAGAAGCTAGAGTGAATAGTCCACTATAGTAGTTCTTCTGAGTCGTTTGGCAATGGTACCAGTCAGACCTATGAGGGCTGCACCCTCATGACCTAATAATTCCACCCCCCAAGCCCTACCTCTTGGGAATTAAATAACAGTTAACTTGTGGATTTGGGGAAAAATAAATCCATTCAGTCCATAACAGAAACAATATGGACAATTCATTATTTTAGTAGAAAAAAATGTTCAATGTTTTTTCAAAAAACTTCTTCAGTTCCAAGAAGGGTTCATCAAATAAGACGCCTAGTATGGGAAATGTGATCATTGGTTCCAGTAACCCAGCTTATACAAAGGATTTTATGAAGTATACAGATAAAGATTTTATAGTCAAAGGAGGCAAATTACCACTCTGATTCCCAAACATAGACCTCAATATCTGTGTGATGATTATCCTGTGTTGAGGTTGCCCTAGGGTAGCCCTTTGATCTCATGACACATTAAATATGAACATTCTTTCACGTCCCTATTCATTCATTCAAATATTTAGAGAATGCCTACTACTTGCTAGTCTATTGCCTAGGTGACAACAAAAGAAACACATTGAACAAAGATGGCACAATGCCTTTCTTCTGCCGTACAACTTCTCAAAAAGATACATTAAGGTGTCTATTTTCCCCAAATACTATAGCAACAGACCAAAGAATATGTTTCTTCCTAGTTCAGTCTGATGAACCAATAAGCTTATCGAGGTTACTTAGATGTGTATGAGCTAGTCAAAGGCATCTGTACCAACAGGAAGTTGCAAAGCTTAGGGTTGAAAAGTCTCACCTTGAGCATGAACAACTCAAAAAACAGTTGACCCAAGCTAGTGGGATCTTACTGACTCTGGACTGATAGTTGGGGAACCTGCATAGGAGCAAACTAAGCCCTCTGAATGTGGGTGACAGTTCTGTGGCTTGGACAGTCTGCATGGTCCCTGGCAGTGGGACAAGGACCTATACTTGATGCACGAACTGTCATTTTGGAGCCCAATTCCTATGGAATACAGTGAGGAAGGCCTTGGTCCTTGATATACCCGACTTTGTTGACTCCCCATGGGAAGCCTTACCCTGTTGAAATAGGAGCGGCGGGGCTGCGTCCCCAACACCCGGGCCGCTTGGCTAGCTTATGCCCGAAATAACAACACACAAACTGTATTCATTTAAGAACTGCTTGGCCCATGAACTCTAGCCCTTACAGGCTAATTCTCGCACCTGGACTAGTCCATTTCTAATGATGNGTCCATCCTGGGAGAGCAGAGTTGTCTGGTCTGTCCGGGAGCAGAGCAGAGTCTGACCTCACTTCCTCTTCCTCCTGTTTACTCTTCCCACCTATCTTTTAACCTATCAGGGCCAAGGAGTTCCTTTATTGCTTAACCAATGAAATCAACAGATTGATATATGACACTCCCACATCATTACCCTTTCTGAGGAGTGGGTGAGGAGTTGGGTGGGGGGGAAAGAGGTGAGGGGGAGTGGAAAGAGGGGAGGGAGGGGGAACTGTGATTGGTATGTAAACTGGAAAAAAAAAACTTTTAAACAAAAAAGGAAGCACCATCAAAAAGTCCTATCCACAGTGTGGATGACTCAGGAAAAGCTTTATCACTGCAGAGGATCTTAGGCAACTAATTTGAAGACAGCTATGCCTCCTAAGAGTCCCACTCCTCAATTATTAACTTCAAGAAGAGATGTCCATGGGCCTCTCCACCCCTTCCATGAGAGAATGTTATGCGCCAGTCTTGTGAGGGTCTCCTGAGGATAGATTACAGCTGCTGCGATTCAAGACAGTCATGGTAATTTCTTTGTTTGTTTGTTTGTTTTTGTTTTTTTGTTGTTGTTTTTGCTTTTGAGACAGGGTTTCTCTGTAGCTGTGGAGCCTGTCCTGGAACCAGGCTGGCCTCGAACTCACAGAGATCCACCTGTCTCCGCCTCCCAAGTGCTGGGATTAAAAATGTGCACCACCACCTCCTGGCTTACCATGGTCATTTCTAACAGCACTAGCTACACAACACTCTCACAAAAGCAGACAGAGCAATACTTGCCTATAACCTAACACTACAAAGGGCTCAGTTCAGAGGATGATGAGCTCAAGGCCAGCCTGAGCTACATTTAGAGAAGCTGTCTCAAAAAATCCAGCAGAGTGTTCTTCTGAGCCATGCAGTTTTATTCTTGACTAAGGCTTCTTTCCAGAGTTCATTTTCTCAACCAGATGTTTCTACCTTACTCCTTAGACCAACATCAGCATTGAATCCAGCCCACAGAGGACCGCTTCCTTAATCCCATTACCAGGATCCAATGTCCTGTCAGAAAATCTTGCTATGCATGCAAAAGATCACTATCACCCTCTCAGTCTAGTCCTGTCTTCTGCCCAGTCATGAGCTAGCTGCACCCATCACATAAGAGGAATGCAATGGCCACATCTATGTTTGTTCCTTTTTCCATTGTGTAAAATTTTCCATCCTTATACGGCCTGGAAAATTACTGGACTTGGATGAATATAGTTTTCTTTTTACAGTTAGATTATCGCTATGGGTACAAACTACCCAACCTACCTCAGTTTATACTGTTGCAGTAATTCAGAGCAGAGATCAAGGTATTTAGGATTGATCTATGAAAATCAGCTTTCCTAAGAAAATTGTTAGACTAAACAAAGTGACAAGGATGCCAGGTACAGTGGCACAAGCTTACAAACCAGCACTTGGGAATTGGAAACAGGAGGTTCAGGAGTTCAAGGTCATCCTCAGCTACAAGGTCAAGTCTAGCCTTGTCTAAATGAGTCCCTGTCTTAAAAGAAAAAGAAGAAAGGAGGAGGAAGAAGAAAAGAATAAGATGGGGAGGAAGAGGAGAAAGAAAAGAATTAATTTTAATTAAAATGCAAATATTTTTAGATTATGCTAGATCCTCTGAGCAACACAATGAATGGTTATTTTTCTTAATTTCTTAAAATAGGCCTCACCTTGACACTTTGTATGATTTCATGTTGCTAGTGGTGAAGGAAATTACAGTGTACTTAAAATATTCTGCATTTCAGATTTATAGCTAATTAGACTTGGCTTTCTCTCACCCTATCAACCACAAAGAAAAAAAAAAATGAAAGTTGGTTGTACCAAATGAAGCAACTGTAACACTTACAGTAACTTAATTAACTAAGCATTGTTTTCCTGCATTACACTGGAAGCACGAAATAAAAAAGAATCAAGTCAACATTAGGGCTATATTTTAAAATAATTTTTCAAATTAACCTAATTCTCAGATTAATTAATTAATTAATCTAATTCACAGTGCCTAAGTGCCTGGCCTTTTTCCTCTTTGTTTCTATCCCTAAGCCTGAACAGTGGCCCCAGATGGTTAGTATAACAATGGTAAAGTCTTGTCTAAGGCATAGGCAACATAAGTAATAACGTTCTTGAAGGGCAGAACCCTAGTCGCCCTAGGTGACACAAAGACTGAATCAATATTGCCTGTAAAACATGAAGCACAAAACATCATATACATGTAGTGAAAACTCTTATTTTCATACTCAGAAATGAAAACTAATACAAAAAGAAAAGAGAGGAAAACAAGAATGAAGAATCGGTTGGTTACCTGTCAATTAAAATAGACTATCGCACTGCCTAGATTCTCAGTCCTCAAAGGGTCCCATTAAGTCCATATACATAGTATTGATTTTTTTTTTTCCAGTACAAAGACCATTGTTACACATTAAGCGTATCTACCTCCGTCTGTGCACATCAGTGCAGCTGTGCTGTGGAATATTATTTTAACTGAGCAAAGATGTGTTACATTTGTTTATGCTGTGGAATATTACTTTAACTGTGTAAAGGTGTGTTACATTTGTTTAACTTTTAAAGATGTATTGCATCTGTTTCATGGTGCCTGACTAAGGTGCCGGAATGGTCTGATAAAAAGCTGGATGGCCAGTAGCTAGGCAGGAAAAGGATAGGTGGGGCTAGCAAGAAAAGAGATTACGGAGGAGGAGAAATTTAGGCTTGAGAGAGAAGAAGGAGAAGAAAGTGAGGGAGAAAGAGAGGGACACACCCAGGGCCTGAAGCCAGGCAGCTGCCAGACAGACAGACATTGGAGCAAGCAGGAAAGTAAGACGTACAGAAAGCAAAAAGGGTGAAGAGCTCGGAGGCAAACCATACGTGAAGAGAAACCAGTTAAAAGGGCTAGCTAGAAATGAGCCTAAGCTGGGCCGATCATTCATAACTAAAAATACATCTCCAAGTCTTGATTTGGGAGCTGCCTAGTGGCCCAAGAGAAAAAGGCTGGTATACAGCTGTTTTCCTGGCTTTCTGTGTCCAAGCACGGAGAATAGTAGGCTAAGAAACCTAGGTCCCTACAGAAAATAATAGCGCTAATCTACAAATCCTCAAGTAGTAGATCAGGAGTATGAACTTAAATGGAATAAGAGGCAGAAGTGGAGAATTCAAATTACTGTGGTGTGTGTGTGTGTGTGTGTGTGTGTGTGTGTTTTTTTTTATATTAAAAAAAAAAATCCCACAGCTTCAAAGGTTAGGCACACTTTCAAATCTAGTTTATTTCTCCTTTCATCTATATGGTTCACAAATCACACCCCCAGTCCCATAAAGGGAGAGATAAGAGAGGACAAGAACACCCCGACAGACCAGACCAGGCTACTCCCCTAAACTTCCAGCACAGCCTCTCTCCCTCCAACCTCAGCTGTCTAAAGACCACCCCCCCCCCCCCCAAGCAGTCAAAGAGATCCTTTCCTGAATGATGGACTATAAGCTGTAAAAGGAAGCAAAACCTTTCTTCCCCAAGTGGCTTTTGGTCATGGTGTTTCATCACAGCAATAGAAACCCTAACTAAAATGTCCTTTTTAATTGTCTATTTCTCTGTGAAGCTTTCCCTGACCCCACCAATTCAAACTACATCACATTTACCATCCCTGGAATTCCACATTATCTATCCTTATTTTATTTTTCTCCAAAGGTACTCATCGACATTTAACTTAATGTGTATTTAAATGTCTTACTTATTGTCTGTATACCATATCAAAAGAGCAGATTCTGTTATGATCGCGTCTTTGGTTTGTTGCTATATTCTAAGAGCCTACAACAGTATCTGATCCATGATAAATTTGCAATGTTTGTGGAAGGAGTAGATTTAGCGAAAGCCGTCATCCCTAACCACGAGTGTGTTTTAGGATTTCCTGGAGTGATAGCTTTTAAAACCTATTTATACCAATTAAATTAGACTCTCTGGGGTTTGGAATATGCTGGGTCCAAAAATATGATTCAAAAGCTTTCCAGCTGATCCTAATGCACAGCCAGACTAATTTCTTCTGCAGAAATCCAAATAGCTCTTCCTGTGTTATAAATAACAACTGACTTCTGGAATATTCCCTCTGCAAAGGAAACTACTTGCACCCTTCTTAACTAAATAAATGCCTGTCAATACTGGAGAGTTTATGTTAACTTAGGCTTGAGTGATCAGCAGAGGGAAAACTCACAATTTTCAGCCTGTGAAATACACTGAGGGAAGAGCTAGTTATACGGAATATTAAATATGCTATAATTAAGAAATAAGACAGGGAGACCATGCTTATGGTACCTGTGCCTCCCTGGGGTTACCTTGGGTCCATGGGTTAGCTTCCTGGTTTAGAAGTTAAATAACTATTTTGTCAGCGTACATTGGGGAGGACAGTGGATTTTCCCGACAAATTAACTCCTATCCACCAAACTCATAAGCAATAACTCTACGTAATTATCCAGCTACATAACTAACTCCCTGGCATGAGGAACTTGCTGACACTGTCACCATGACAGAAGAGGGTCATGACCGAGATGGAACCCTAGATGTACAGTGTTTCATTTAGGGTGAGGAAGGGGTCAGCAGGCAACCTGAAGAGAAGCTGATGTGTTGATGTGCGTGTGTAAACATCTGTAACCTCTGTAGGAAGCCTCTGCTTCGCCCAGGTTCTTAGCGCCATTCTTAACAAGTGTTTGACTGTGGCAAAATGCCTGCTGGTTAGAGAAAAGGAACACTGCATCAGCTAGAGAAATTTAAGTGTTCATTTCCTATTTAAAATAGGAAGCAGAGTGGGACTTTGGTTTGAGGGAGATGCAAAGACTTTCAGGGGACTTGAGCACAGGAGTGGTGGGGGTGGACTTACAAAGGATCACTCCGCTATGGGAAGGACAGGCTATAAACAGGCAAGGATGGCAGGAGAGAGATGATCATAGACATGTCATCTCATCCAATCCTCTTGATGGAATATAAAGGAAAAGTGAGGCTCAGAGCTAGGAAATAGCTCACTTGTGGTCACTGAGTCAGTAAGCAGTTAAAGCAGGACTGGAATTACCTGAGACCCTGGCTTACCCCAGCTGTCCTCAGGCTTTCTTATACATTAGAATAGCGGGATGAATTGGTTTGGACTGCTAGAATCTTAGCCAACCTCTGCTCTCTGAGATCTTGATTCAGAGCATGTGGAACCAGGCCCAGTAATCTGCAAGCTACAAGCCCCACTCCTCAGACTCAGGCGCGGAGGGTGCAAATGACGGTTTGCAGGGATTGGCAGTTCTTTTTGTGTGACATCCTTGGGCAAGGAAGCTGCCGCCTTCCTCTTCAGAGCACAGTCAGGCTAGACTCAAAAGAGGCTCCGGCCTTGCTTCTCTATGCTCTTTGATCCTCTTCTGCTTGCTACAGTTGCTTGATGAGTTCAAAAGCCCTTCACAGTGAGGTCAGATCAGGAGAAACTACACAGATGTCTTTCAGTGAGGCAGGCATAGCAGCTGGCTTGCATCTCAAAGGAAGAACATGAGTTCTCCCCCAACAGGAGACTCCCACATCAGGCAGGGGTGACTCGCAGCTCTTCCCCTGAGTACCTTCACAAAGAAAATCTGTTACGTCTGAGGTAGGCAATCTTGAGGGAGAAAGAAAGGTAACCCTCTGGGGCAAAGAGTGGGCATGCCTACTTGCTTGTTACAGAATACATGCTTCGCCAATTTTAGTTTCATCACCCTAGCTGTGACGCATATACCAGTCCCATATAAAACATGACTCGGGGCCTTTTGCCATCCCAGTAGGACTCAAGGAAAAGGGGGATTGACATTCAGGATGACATTCAGGTTCGGAATGCCGTGAGTAATACAATGTGATGCAGGAATCTAACATTTTCGCCCACAGTGACAGGCTAGCTTATTAGCTTGTAAGCAGGCACAAATCAAATCCTAAACCCGACAGTAGCTCTTCAGCCTCTTCAGCCTCTGTGATGGTCAGCGTACTGTTCTAGGCCCTGAACAGGTACAGCAGGGAACACAGCAGACAAAAGCCTCTTTCTCATGGAGCACTTGGTAAATGTGGTCAGGCAAGGGCCCAAATAAACAAAATGATCAGAGGTCGTGCGCAGCATTGTGAAGGCCGTTAGCCGGGGTAAATGTCCTCGTCTATAAAATGGGGCCACAAATCTTGCCAGCCTTGGGGTTGTTGTGAGTGCCCACCTCATCGGCAGTCTCCAAGGAGTGTATGGTCTTATGTTATTATTCCTCTTCCTTTCCACGATCAAAACAAAGGGAGAAGGTGGCTCCCTCATGCTCACTGTAAGGGCTGAGGTAGGAAAGGGCAGCAGAAGAGGACAGAACGGTTTCCCTGTGGCGCCTGTGAGGATGGGATTCGGCAACAGCATCCCTCCCTAAGCAGACCTCGGGCAGCAGGTCCTTGCCACCTTGATTTCTGAGAAATACCTTGGACTGGAGAGTGGGAAATATAACAAATGAAATAAAATATAACAAATGAAAACTAACTTGGAATTGCAACCATTGTATGAATCTTTAGTGCACCCCTTCTGCTGGAATAAAGAATCCACAGAAAACACACGCCTGCTGAATGGTTCTGGCCCCGCTGACCTCAGGAGCACCTTTTTCTCTCGCCCAGGATCTGCCTTGCCACAGCCAGCCAGATAAAGCAGGCCTAATAGATACTATCAGTGCAGAAACAAAGGAACATCACAAACCTCTGCACTTCCCTTCCCACTTCCACACCACTCAATAACTGCTTCCTCCTGGTCCCCTGCCAGGAGCGACAATGCCTGCCTCTCCAAGTGCCCACCATCATCTGTATACACATACAGTGCACCAACAAGGCCCACCACAGTCTAAGTGCAGCGCACAGTAATAGTCACAGGTTACCAGCAGGCACAGGGCTGGAGCCCTATTTTCTTTTCTGTGCCATCATAGGAGAAACTATTTCAAGAACCCATTTTGTACTATGAATGCATCTCTCTCCTTCAATAACTCTTCCAGCCATCTCCCTAATAGCTCTATCTCCCTAGCAAATAAGTAGCTGGCCTTCAATTACTGTGACTCATTTACTGTCACAGCATGTGTATATTCAAGTGATGGCTAGCAATCAAGTGGCTAATTCACAATAATGATGGGACAGGATGCCTCATGCCTTTGTGGCAGACTTTTGCTTCCATGCACCATATTTTAAAGGCCTTTTTGTGAGTCTTGAAAGAGATTTTTATTATAAGGGCATATGCCCTTTGTTCTGTCATGTTTGTGACTTTGGTTGTCTGCCTTGGCATAACTTGGTTTTCGGCACTGGGTACCCCCTGCACTTCTTCAGGCCTTGCCAAACTGCAGCTATAAAAGGCCACACTACCAATCATCCCCCCGAATTTTTCTTCCCCTTGCCTTTATCTCTCACACAGAACATAGCCTTTCACAAAAGACCCATTTAATAGCAAAAGGGTCCCAGAGGATCCCCACCTCCTGCCACGGGCTGCAACTGCCGCTTTAGGCTTTTCTCCTTTGGTGCTTGTGCTACATAACTGTGTCTACTGGGTACTGCTATCTGCTGCTACAGCAGCGGCACTGAGGCTCCTGAGATAGCAAAACCAAGCAATATATTGTTATGTATTATTATCCCTTTGTGATGCCCTGTTTTAGAGACACAGCCAAGCAGGTGTGCTCATGTCCTTACTAAGCTGTTCTGCTTGGCTTTGTTTGGATTTGTTTTAGTGACATCCCTTTTTTTCCACCTTCGTTTTCTCAAAAGACTCAAAAAGGATACCAAATTAGGCTGAGCCGCCTAGCTGGACTGGGAAGAACACAGATCTGCATTCAGAATTTTCCAAGCTCTCTCAGCACTAAGAGTTACTTCCTGGGTTCAGCTCATTGTGCCTGGCTTATGCGGCTCTCAAAGGGAAGCACACTTTCTCTATACTATTCAGTACAGCAATCTTCCTATATGTGTCTTTTGTCCTTCTCCCTACAAGAGATAAAAGAGAAGAGAAAAAGGGGAAGGGTGCAAAGGTGGAGCCATCCAGGGAGCTTTATGTCTAGTTTCTACTAGTAGGAAAAATTCTTCAAAGACTATATTCTTATGTCAATATCAAAGAGCAAAGAATGTGTGGCGACAGCTTCTAGTTAGAAGCAAAATGGTTTTCCTTCTCACGGGAGACATTCAAACTGATGCAGGAAGATATCAATGGAAAGATTTGGGGGTTCTTTGGGGATTGACTCACAGAAGAATTGCTATATGAGGAACACCATAGACTAGGGGACTTAAGTAACTTACAGTTTTTCTTCACAGATTTAGGGGCTGGAAAGTCGGAGATAAAAGTTCCTGGTGGGGTCATTTTTCTGTTTCTGTGTCCTCACATGGTAGAGAGAGAATTATCTTTTGTCTATCTCTTCCAATAAGGTCAAACCACCTTTACTGTTCCATGAACTGCCAGGGTAGGCCCCTCAGCGATAATCTACTCATGAGGGCTTCGTTGTCATGACTTGATTACCTCCCAAAGACTATGTTCTCGACTATCATACTGAGAATGATTACAGTATATGAATTTGAGACACATTTGTTCCATCGCCACATTCAAGGCCCGTTACAATCTGGACAGTGGAGAAAGTGCTTTAACAGCATAGAGTCCCCAACAGTGTGCTATCAAGGCACCAGGAAGATGGGAGATGACTGGTGGCCATGCTCAGATGAGCATGCAGCTACTGGTTTCTTATTCTAATTTTCACCTAAGTCAAAGCACTAGATTCTGAGGTTCAATTTATAGGGGTAACCTGAATCTTCATTTTAGTTAAAATTTAAGTAAACAAATACTTTAAATGATTGAGACAAAATGTGGTGTTTGAGAGGTAAGAAGCTGAAAGATCATGCAGTCTTGGTTTAAATTTGAGCTTTAAATGCAGACAGACAGATAGAAAGACAACATACCTAGCTTCTAATACTAGATCTTTCACACCTTGGCTAGGTGATGCTAAGTAAACCCACATGCTTAATACAGGGCTAGAATCCAGATTTTTCTAAGCCTTATGTTCTTCATCCCTCTTTCTTCCTTTCCTTTAATCTGTGCTAGGGATGGAACCCAGGGCCTTATACATCATTGGCCACTAGGCTATACACCCCCTAGTGTTAGCCCTCACTCTTAAAAGCCAAGAAAATGAGAGACAAACGTCTCAGTGGGAGCTGATCCACGGTTGGCTTCAGGTACATGAGAAACCTTTTTATAACTTGTTACCAAGGAGCCATCAGCCCTAACCAAAGGTGAGATCAGGATGTTCGTGCGTCCTGGTCTGGCAGTGCTGAGGAGTGCTGGCCTCTCCTCGTGCCTTGCCTATTCCATGAATGCTTTGTCAAGCTAATATTCAGTGTCTCAGAATTACTGAACTCCACAACTACTTGAGAACAGAGCACAAAAGAAGAATATTCCCCCCCCCGCCCCACCTCCATCATTTAACTATTCAAAAAAAAAAAAACCACCCACATGTCTGTACCTTTCAAACAGCTCCCTAAGTACAAGGACTGAGGAGAACTCTGAGGCCAATAAGGGTAATCTATGTTCTTCCCGGAGTCTTCAGTCCCAAGTGGGCCAAATTGCCCTTATTGTGCCACGAACAACAAGGGTAGGGCACTTAACAATAAGCCCTCCCAGCCAACTCAAAGAACAAGCAGAGGAAGGGCAATTTCATTTCCGACAGAAACAGCAAGACATCTGCAGAGTTACAAACAACCCCCCCCCCCTGCTACAGTTCACTGGCCCAAAAGCCCTTTGACCAATTGCTCATGCTGTTTCCGATTCTATTTGTCTTTCATTTGAATCTGCACTGTTTCTCTTATTTAAATAGCCTAGAGAGACCCTGGTGGTCCTCTGAGATTCCTGTGTTTGGAGTCTTTGTTTCCTCATGAATAGGCATGGGACCTCTGAGCCAGCCTCCTTTTTGCTCTTTGTCCTATTCAATATCGCACTTCTAGTGGCTTCTTTTGAATCCTGCAGCTTCTGTTTATTGGGATAAGTTGACTTGAAGCTGAAAGTTTCAAGAGACTTGACGGATTTGGGTTGGCTGTTGGAAAAAGAGATTTAGAGGAAAATAAAGCAGTGGGGGTTTTCAAGACATTCAAAGGAAAACAGAGAGAGAGAGAGAGAGAGAGAGAGAGAGAAGTGGGGGGACAAGGCTGCTGAAAACAGCTGCTTTATCCAACCCCATCTTTATATACACAATCAGCAGGAGCTCATTTGAGGCACCTCCCCACCCCCACCTCCTCCACACACACACACACACACACACACACACACAGCTCATTAGGGCTCTATGGGCCTCTGAGAGCTTTCAGCAGGTCTACAGAAGATGAACTGACACCAGCTCTTTAAAGGCTTCCTAGGAGCACAAGGCCTTTCAGGCATTTTGCCCTATTAACCAGCCTAACAACATGGTGCCTCAAATGACAATGACCTGGGAATGGGGTTGCCAGATAAACTACAGAAAGCAGTATTTGGAACATATGCATTAAGAAAAAAAAACTATTGCTGATTTGAAATTCAAATTTAACTCTGGTTTTAGCTGCTAAATCTGGCCAATTAGCAAATGTAGCAAAAACCTTCCCAGAGACCACATAACAGCAATGCAACTCTAAAGTGCTTTTGGTAATGGGCTGAGAAATAAGGTTTTTGTAAGCTAGAAAATAATTTCTTCGCATTGTCCAGTGATAGGCAGACTCTCCTGTCCTAACCCCAGTGTTCCAAACCGTCAACCATGTTCCAAACACCATTAATTTGCCCATGTTGCCAGCAACTCCCTTTCTCCCTGGCTGCAATTTTCATTTGCCCTAAATTACCTGTCCTTTTTTTTTTGCACACAAAATAAATTCCTAAATGGACTCTACCATCAGAAAGTATTAGAGCAATGTGCAAAATTTCCCTGTGTCTAAGGATGTTCTGAGGATCATTTTTCATGGAATCAGCAGAGTTGAGAAGGAATAAGGGAAGGGGAAATGAGGGAGGACACAAACAAGAACAAGATGCAATTATATATACATTCACAAACATATCCAGAGAAATTCATCTCTCCATATTCTAACCAGAAAAAAAAAAAGAAAAGCTATATAAAGAAAGATCCTGTCTGACTATGGCTTTCCCAGGAGAGCTAAACCTGAAGTCTCTCATCATTCATTCATTTTATTAACAAGCATTCAGTAAATGTTTACCATGTCAGCACAGCTGATACAGCAGTGGGGGAAAGAGCATGTAATCCTAAATGATGAGGCTGAACATCTAATGGAAGACACCCTCAAAGAAATGAGCAACTTCAGTACATGATGTAGACATGGAAGGACTGTTGAAGTACAAAGGAAAGGGAACTCACACAGTCCTAGGGGGGCTGCAAAGGGAACCTCATGAGAACTGATGTCCACACTAAGACTTAAAGGGTAAGGAGTTTGTTGGAAGGGGTGCTTCACAGAAGGAACATGGACCAGCAACCAGAAAGACATCTGAAGAGCAGCAGAAACAAATATATGGTATTCCAATGTAGGAATAAGGCTTCTAGCTAGTTCCTGGCCACTTAGCCCTGAAATAATCACACAGAAATTATATTATTTAAATCACTACTTGGCCCATTAGCTCTAACTTCTTATTGGCTAACTTTTACATCTTAATTTAACCAATTTCTAGTAATCTGTGTATTACCACATGGCTGTGGCTTACCGGCAAGATTCCAACCAGCATCTGTCTCTGGTGGGGCTAGATGGCTTCTCTCTGACTCTGCACTTCTTTCTCCCAGCATTCTGTTTAGTTTTCCCAGCCTAGCTCTGTTCCCCTATACCTCTGCTATAGGCCTAAGGCAGTTAGGTCCTTTATTTATCAATAGTAATCACAGCATACAGAGGGAAATCCCACATCCCAAGGTAGTATAGTGTTGAAAGGAGATATGCTCTACTTCCTGTGAGCCTCACAGCATCCCTCCTATAAGGCCCAGGGAGGACTATTTTATCCAAAATCACACCTCCATTAAGTGGTGAAGCCAGGAATTAGAGCCCAGGCTTTCCGGTTCAAAGGCCAAATACTCCCAATATATACTCAGTAATACCCAAATCTATAACTCAAATGAATATAACAAATTGTAGATCTCCAGCCTGAGACCCTAGCCTTCATGCCTGGAGACACCAAATCTACCCATATGTTGCAATTCATCCCAGCTCTATGTCTTTCTCTGGCATTAGAACCTCTGTCCAGTCCAGATACTGCACAATGCTTATTTCTCTGCATTTCTCCATTTTTTGCATTTTGTCTTATTCTGCTTTCAGCGGCATCCTCAGATTACTTGAGTGTCTGCATGCCTCTGACTATTACTTAGGGACAAGCAATCCTCAGACTAGTTTAATATACTATCCACCAAAGTTCAAACTGGAAGCATGGGGTCCTGAGGAGGACAAACGTGTAGAAGTGTGAAGGGCAAACAGTATAAGAGGCTTGATAATCTGAGGGATTTTAGAGTAATAATATGTTCAGGGATGAGAGTCTAGAAGTCTTGGTCTTACTCTAATGTAGAGTGTGTTATCCAGACTTAAATCCTTTTTTAAAGAATTTACAAAGAGAATAACAGCTCTCTATGGAACATCGAGAGGCTAGGAAAAGAGAAATATATTCAGTTGTATGTTGTATGTCTGAGTACACCTTCCCAGACAATCACTTCACTTAGAGAGAACACCCACATCTGTCAAGAAAAGGAAGGGAGCTTCTAAACAAAGAAACAGAACACACAGGGGAGATACTAAAGCACAGAGATCCCAACCAGGAAGAGAAGATACCTTGACTTGGGTCCAGCCCTGCCTGGACATAGTATCCAAATCATACTGTGTGTGCGTGTGGTTTCAGACATCATTTCAGCACATGGCCCGGAGAGAAAATTCATTCTACCTACTATTCATTATGTGCTACCCTATGAAAACACTGAAATTCCTGCAGTCCCTATGATACAAGGACAAAATGAAGAGTTCATATTTAAGACAACACCCCACCCTGCCTTTTCCTTTTTTCAGAGGTGAGGAACAGCTGCTGAGCAGATGGAGGAGGCAGTTAGCAGGATTTTCTTATGATTTAACATACACACAATCATCTGAGAGTTTCACAAAAATGCACACTCAGAATCAGTAAGTTCGGGGTGGAGTACAGGGTTTGAATCACTAACAAGCTGCCAGGTATTACAAATGGGGAAGCAAGGCTATTCCCCATCCTCATGCATCCCATCGCCTTGACCTGCCTCTCTATTGCCTAGAGAGGATGGGAATGGATGTGAAGGAATCACAGTGGAGTTTTACTCGATATTCTGGCAGCCTAACTAGAATGAATGAACAGCAAGAAAGAGAGAGGAATGAGGGGAGAATGTGGAGGCAGACCATCAACTACAGAAAAGTAAAAGTAAACAGAGAGATATTCATAACCATCCCCTGAAGTTTCCTACAGCTGTGTTTATCTGTCCATCAGATACATTAAACACCTTATGGACATTTCACCATCAAAGAACAATTGCTTTGGGATGACATAGGACTTAGATATCTCATTGAAATGAATGTGGAGTCACAGATTGGTCTACTTCCTACAGCATTTATCATGCTGTTTTACAGCATTGTCGACATCTAATATCATCTCTGCATTTTACAAGTTAGGAAACTAAGCTAGCCAGAGACATGGTTCAACTTGCTCAGTCACTGGGCTCCTTAGCAGAACTAGATAAGAACAAGTCAACATTGCCAGTGTTCTTTCTACTGTAAGAATTTCCTCAAACCTATCTGAACAGGAAAAATAATTTGCCAATTGGTCACAAGCGAGCCCCATGTCTTGCCTTGGTGATCTTGGTGGAAGTTTTCTAAAGGGGAATTAACATTGTTTAGGATGAGAGAAGAAATTTTCCAAACTCTTGGTGACTCAGATATATTTTGGGGCATTACTATACCTTCTTCCTTCTTGGTAAAAGGCAAATGTTTTGATGGTTTTCTACTCAAAGTTGAAATGATCAAGTTCAATCAAATACAACTACTTTAAATTGAATCAAACCTTGTGTATTGATAAATGTATTCAATATTTAGCATATACCTTCTCTTTAGATAATGTGTGTCAAAAGTGAAGTGCATTGATTCCGAATGATTAAGGGCCACTGATCATCGAAGAAATTTAGTAAATTGGAAGAAAAGCATCAACATGATCATTTTTTCTTTTCTATTGATTTTTATTGAGCTCTACGTTTTTCTCCACTCCCCTCCCTGCCTCTCCCCTCCCCTTCAACCTTCTCCCATGGTCTCCATGCTCCCAATTTACTCAGGAGATCTTGTTTTTTTTCTACTTCCCATGTAGATTAGATCTATGTATGTCTCTCTTAGTGTCCTCATTGTTGTCTAGGTTCTCTGGGATTGTGATTTGTGGGCTGGTTTTCTTTTCTTTATGTTTAAAAACTTTTTATGAGTGAGTACATGTGATAATTGTCTTTCAATGTCTGGGTTACCTTACTCAAAATGATGTTTTCTAGCTCCATCCATTTGCCTGAAAATTTCAAGATGTCGTTATTTTTTTCTGCTGTGTAGTACTCCATTGTGTAAATGTACCACATTTTCCTTATCTATTCTTTGGTCGAGGGGCTTTTAGGTTGTTTTCAGGTTCTGTATATGACAAACAACGCTGTTATGAACATAGTTGAGCACATGTCCTTATGGCATGATTGAGCATCCTTTGGATATATACCCAAAAGTGGTATCACTAGGTCTTGAGGAAGGTATTTCCTAATTTTCTGAGAAATCACCACACTGACATCCAAAGGGGGTGTACCAGCTTGCTTTCCCACAAGCAATGCAGAAGTGTTCCCTTTATCCCACATCCTCTCCAGTATAAGTTGTCATCAGTGTTTTTTATCTTGGCCATTCTTACAGGTGTAAGATGGAATCTCAGAGTTGTTTTGATTTGCATTTGTCTGATGACTAAGGATGTTGAACATTTCCTTAAGTGTCTTTCAGACATTTTAGATTCTTCTGTTGAGAGTTCTCTGTTTAGGTCTGTACTCTATTTTTATTGGATTATGGGATCTTTTGGTGTCCAATTTCTTGAGTTCTTTGTATATTTTGGAGATCAGTCTTCTGTCTGATGTGGGGTTGGTGAAGATCTTTTCCCATTATGTGGGATGTTGTTTTGTCTCAACATGACATTTGTTCATATACATTCCATGTTTTCAAAGTGAGCGCGAAAGAGCTAGGTATTATAGCTCAGTAGTAGAACACTTGCCTAGCATTCATGAGGCCTTGGGTCCAATCCCGGGTACCAACAAAAGAAGAACGGAACGAAAGCAATGTAAAGCTAATAATGCCTTTTCTCAGCAATTGCCTTATATACTTAACATCCTTAAAGATTATATCAGGGTACAATAAGTACAATTTACCTCAAGTAACATATTTCTGCCATTTGTGTTTTCATGCTTATGCTAAATTTGCATGTGCATTGTGACTATTATACTGTTTGTGTTGTGTGCTATTATTTCCCTCTACTTAATCAACCTCTCAAAAGTGGCTCACTGAATTTTAAAATAGTAACAAAGAAAAATAAAATGCTGCAACTCAGCAAATAGCACTGGCATAAATAATGACCATGTCTCCAGGGAAAGTACAGAAAGTGAATCAGTATTGCTGAGACAAATAAGCATGCGTATGTGTGATGTGTGTGTGTGTGGTGTGTGTATTGTGTGCACGTGGTGTGGCATGGGTGTGTGTGGTGTGGTGTGTGTACGTGTGATGCAGTGTGTGTATGTGTGTGTGCATGTGGTGGTGTGTGTGTGTGCATGTGGTGCAGTGTGTGTATGTGTGTGTGCATGTGGTGTGGTGTGTGTATATGTGTGATGCAGTGTTTGTATGTGTGTGTGCATGTGGTGTGGTATCGTGTTTGTGGTGTGTGTGGTGTGGTGCGGTGTGCTGTGCTGTGTGTGTGAAAAAAATATCATGTATACATGCAGGTAGTGAAAATGCAAATCAGAAGATGGATATCTGATGTTTTTATTTGTCTTGTCGCCCACGCGCTTTAGTCTCTAGCATGGCATTTATAATGAATTGCATCGACGTGTAGCATGAGGTTATCAAGATTTTCACATCATAATTAACCAAAATACAATTACCCCTGTAGTAAACCAACTGAACTTTTTGAGAGCAAGCATGAAAGAGTTCTCAGCTATGTGAAACTGATTACTGTTGTGACTCAGGCAGAAATGATACTGAAACTAGAAGGGTATCATTCAAAGTTACTAGACCTCTTGGCAAAGCAAGTGCAAGTCACTTTATTGCCAAGGAGCTTGTAAAACCAAGCACAACATTAATGACAAAATGACTTAGAGAATACAGAATAAACTACTGGCAAAAATTCCCATAACAAACATCATTGGACATCCACAATACCTATGGCACATGATGTAGAAAGGCAATTACTATCAGATGTGAATGCTGCCAGCAGATACATTTTCTATAGACAGAACCACTGGTGCATAGACTCTTGGCACAAGAACAAGAATGGTGTACACACACACACACACACACACAGAGGGAGAGAGAGAAAGAGAGAGAGAGAGAGAGAGAGAGAGAGAGAGAGAGAGAGAGAGAGAGAGAGAGAGAGAGAGTCCGACAGATATTTTTGAGTTTGATCATCAGCTTACATGCTATAGGAGTAAAAGACGTAAGACAGATGGCCAGCGGTGGGGTGAAAGCGGGGGGTGCTTGCTAAGCAAGCACAAGGACCTAAGTTCACGCCCACGGCACCTACAGAAAAGCCTCAAGTGGCCATGCAAGCCTGGGGCCCCAGTGCTGAGGACCTGGGATCAGAGATGGGAGGAACACTGAAGCATACTAACCAGCCTAGCCAAAGTCCAGGGATTTCAAGTTTCAGTGAGAGATCCTGTCTCAAGGAAACAAAGCAGAGAAAGATAGAGGAGGAGAGGAGGACACTTGCACACATGCATACACCATGCACAAAATAAAAAGAAAGAAAGAAAATATTGTAATTTAAGTTTTTGTTATATTTTATTTGTGTGTGTGCGTGTGCACATACATTGTGTGTGCATGCGCGCCCACACACACACACACACACACGTACACATACGAGTGCCACAGCACATTTATGGAGGTCAGAGGACAACTGTGGGAGGAGGAAGTTGGTTCTCTCCTTCGACCATATTAATTCCAAGGACTTGAACTCAGGTTGCCCAGCTTAGCAGCAAGTGTCTTTACCCACTAAACCATCTCACTGACCTTGTTTGTTTTTATTTTTCTTAAGAAAATTCAAAGAGGAATGCTTTGAATTGATTGTAGATGTTCATACAGGTATAAGAAATAATACAGCAAGAAATCATGAACCATTTCCCCAATTTCTCCACAGACCGCTATTGCAGTTTGAGCACCAGATGCCCCATTGGCCCGTGTTTCAACATTTGACTCCCAGCTGATGTCAGGCCTTAAGACTCCTTCTCCTGGCCTCACATCCTCTCTCTGCTTCCTGTCTACAAACTCAGTGTGACCAGCTGCCTCATGGTCCTTGACTTCCCTGCCACTGGGCACTACATCTCCTCAAACTGTGAACCAAAATAAGCCTTTCTCCTTAAGTTGCTTCTTTACAGGTATTTGATGACAGCAATGAGAAAAAAAAATAACAGGGATATTAGTGTACTACAGTACCATAGTAGCTGATATCAACCAAGATGTTGGCATCAATACAGTCAAAATGCCAAACAGTTCATAACCATGAGGATCTCCGTATTGCCCTTTTATTTTTTTTATTTTTTTAAAGATTTATTTATTTATTATGTATACAGTATTGTGTCTGCCTACAGGCCACCATGTGGTTGTTGGGAACTGAACTCAGGACCTTTGGAAGAGCAGGCAATGCTCTTAACCGCTGAGCCATCTCTCCAGCCCCCTGTATTGCCCTTTTATAGCCACACTAAGCACCTCCATCTTTTGTAGCCACACTATGCACCTCCATCTTTTGTAGCCACACTATGCACCTTCATCTTTTGTAGTCACACTATGCACCTCCATCTTTTGTAGCCACACTATGCACCTTCGTCTTTTGTAGTCACACTAAGCACCTCCATCTTTTGTAGCCACACCAAGCACCTCCATCTTTTGTAGCCACACTACACACCTCCATCTTTCATTCCTGAAAACCACTAATCTCGTCTCCATTTCTTTAGCCACTTCAAGGACATTATATTTTTAGAATCACATAGTATGTAGCCTTTGGAAACTGCCTTTTAGTTTACTATAATTCTTTTAGTTCTCCCCTACTATTTCTACCAATAATGTGTTCCTTTTGCTGGTGTATAGCGCTCTAAGCTACACAGTACTACAGTTTGTCTAATCATCTACTTATTGAAAGTTATTTGGTTGTTTTCGCTTTGGTGCTATCTTGGATCAAGCTGCTACAAACATTTGTGGACAGGTTTTTGTAAGGACGTAGGTTTTGTTTCTCTAAAATAAATGCACATGAGTGCAACTGCTGAGTTGTATAGTGGTTGTGTGTTTCTTTCTATATTGTCAAAATCTTTTCCAAACAACCTCAAAATTCTCACCCCCAGCAAAAATATAAGAAGGGTGCAGCACCTCTTCCTAATGTCTTTGAGTACCAAATGTTTTGTTTTGGTTTTTTTTTCAGTTGTTATGCTCATTGGAAGAGGGGCACTGAAATCTTAAAGAACATTAACCTTAAAACATATAACCTGGAAAGATGCTGCTCTGAGAATAATAGATATTACAAACAAGTCCCAAGCCACCTAATGTGCGATTGGCTAACAATGATCATCAACATGTCCTTTTGTCACAATTTATTCAGTGCTTAAGAAAACCACCAAAGTGGTGAAGATAACAAAACTGTGGTCCAAGTGTATATTTTCCTAAGACAACAGGGAAACAAGAGAATGCAATAGAGCTGTGAATATCTCACAAGTTTTTGATAAGGAATGGGGAAGACCACTTTATAAACAAGATAATGACACTAAAGATCACTTCTCAGACTAAAAAAAAATTAGTTTACAGGTAGTGGTGGTGCACATCTTTTATCCCAGCACTCGAGAGACAAAGATGAGCAAATCTTAGAGTTTGAGGCCAGCCTGAGCTACAAAGCAAGTTTTAGGACAGCCAAGACTACATACAGAGAAACACTATCTTGAAAAAAATGAAAACAAAAACAAAAAATAGATTTATTCATTTTATGTATGTGTTTTTTCTATGTGTATGTCTGTGTACCACAGGCACGTCTTATGCCCTAGGAAGCTAGAAGGTGACATTGGATCCCCTGGAATGAGAGTTACAGATGATTGTGAGCCATCATTTGGGTGTTGGAAACTGAACCTGGATCTTCTGCAAGGCCAGTAAGTGATCCTAACTACTGAGCCATCTCTCCAGTCCCCCACTTCTCACATTTTATATGCCTTTTTCAAGCAGTGTTTTATAGCCATATATTCAGAATCTTTTATTTTATTTGTTTCTTTCTTCAAGACAGGGTCTCACTGTGTAGCTCTGGCTGTCTTGGAACTCACTATGTAGACCAGGCTGGCATCAAACTCACAGAGATGCACCTGCCTCTGCCTCCCAAGTACATATACTATTGCACCCAGCATACTCAGATTCTTAAACAGGATACAAGTACTATTTCAGAGGTAAAACATCACTATGTTTTATGTCACAGATAAAATCATCAGGAGTTTTATTTAAGAAAACCAAACTATAATGAAAATAACTTCCTCTCTAAGAATTGGATTCTGGGCTGGAGAGATAGCTGAGAGGTTAAGAGCACTTGCTGCTCTTTTAGAGGTCCTGAGTTCAATTCCCAGCAACAGCATGATGACTCACAACGATCTATGATTAGATCTGGTGCCCTCTTATGACCTGCAGGAATATATGCAAGCAGAACACTGTATACATAATAAACAAATAAACCTTAAAAGAAGAAATGAATTCTAGAAGATGTACAGGTTTCACTTATGTGCATGTATGTGTGTGTGTGTTCATGTTGTGGTAGGAGTTGTGTGTATGGTACATTTACTTCCTCTTCCCAAGTACTGTTTTTTCTATCATGTCTTTTTTAGGGTTACTTACAGGGTCATGGATGAAAGGTTACTCACAGGAGTATAGACTGTATGAGGAGACTGCTCATTCATTTTCCAGCCCAGACCAGACCAGAAATAATTACATAGAAACTATACTAATTACAACACTGCTTGGCCAATAGCTTAGGCTTCTTATTAAGTGACTCTTACATCTTAAATTAAACCATTTCTATTAATCTGTGTATCGCCATGTGATTGTGGCCTACGGTAAGATTCCATCCGGCATCTGTCTCCTTCGGGGACTATAAGGCATCTCCTTGACTCTGCCTACTCTCTATCTATATCTCTTCCAGCCTATCTTTACTCTGTTAAGCCATTGACCAAAACAGCTTTATTCATTAACCAAGAAAAAGCAACACATACATAAGGACATCCCACATCAATAGACAACTTACTAGTAACTACACTGCTGAAGAAAATGTCTCTCCCTCCCCCAGCAACCATGAACAATGCCTATAGATCCTCAGGGAGGGGTGGGGCTTGGAAGCCCTACCACTTAAAGATTCTACCACTTCAACACTACCACAATAGGGACCGTGTCTCCAGCACAGGAAACACTAAGGAACAAATCATGTCTAAACCAGAGCACACCTCAAATTCACTAACTTGAGAAGGTGTTGGTGGTTCCGTGGTAGAATTCTCAAACACCTTAGCTGCATATACATTCTTGTCTCATACTCTGCTTTGGAGAACCCAACTAAAACATATACATTTATGCATCAAATAATTAATGAAAAGGGGGCCATAAATTTGATGGAAAATATTTATGAGAAAGCTTGGAAGTAAAAAAGGGAGGAGATAAATGTAATTATAGTCTCAAATGTTTAAAAAGTTGAATAACAATTATCAAGTTTTGCCTCACTTATTTGAGGATATTTGAGGAAAGTACTTTAATTTATTTATTTTTTTATAATTTATTAAAGATTTCTGTTTCTTCCCCACCGCCGCCTCCCCTTTCCCTCCCCCTCCCCTAATCAAGTCCCCCTCCCTCGTCAGCCCAAAGGGCAATCAGGGTTCCCTGCCCTGTGGGAAG
>NW_026068282.1:67455-79483 GCF_014885135.2 Alexandromys fortis | reverse complement strand
ATATTTAATTTTTTTTTTCTTTTTTGATTTGTAGAAATGAGAGGGAAAAAAGCCATCTCCATATGGAAACTTTAGTGATCACAATGTATATCACCACAGCAGACTTTCACAACTTGGTGAAATGTTCCTTTCATGGCTATAAACTCACAAATCATTAATAAGTACATTATTTTCTTAAGTATCTTAATGTTATGGTGATAAAAATGCGATGGAGCTTCTTTTCAGATTACTTTAACCATAGTCTGTGTATGAATAAGGTGCTTGTTATATAGGTTTTGCAAATCAGATATAAAAACACCATCTACAGACTCCGCAGGAAGCCAGGCAGTGGTGGCACACACCTTTAATCCCAGCATTTGGGAGGCAGAGGCAGGTGAATCTCAGTGGATTGGAAGCCAGGCTGGTCTATAAAGTGAGTTCCAGGGCAGCGCAAGACTACTACACAAAGAAATTCTGTCTCAAAAATAATACTCCACAGGGCAGTCCACAACTGTCTGGGAAGCTCATGGAAATGCATACTAACTCGTGTATAAAGATGTGCATTCATTTTTGAAAGGAAAAGTTCTGGTTTTTTGGCTACACTTCATAGCAAATCTTGGACCAAAAGAGGGTTAATAGCCAGCGGTGAGAGGTTATCGGACCCCTATGACCTCTGGGTAAGGATGATTTTGTTGTTCAGAAGGAAGCCTCTGGAACTGTTTAAGTCATTCTACATAGCTGATCCTCGTCTTCACTAAATTGCACAGCTAACTTCATTATGTGAATCTGACTAGAACTGATATGATTATAATGATCCCTTCTCGAAGTCTAGTTTATTTTTTAAAAGTTATTTTTTTCTCCTCGAGGCTTAGTGTATAATGTTTTTCTTTCTCGAGACCTGGTTTCCAACATCTGGATTAGATGATCTGGTCCCAATTTTCCCCTCAAAGCTATCTCTCCTTGTCTCTAAGAACTTTTGGGACCTGGCCAACCAACAGGAAAGGGTTTAGATTACAGTACGTGCTCTACCCAGACTAGGCCCTGTTTTCCCAGAGAGTTCTCTGTCATTAACTTGGTGCACTTCCAGGAATGGGAAAGATTCAGGGCCAGCTGTCAATGAAGCAATTCCTTCCACCTGCGTCTTGTCCAGCCCCTAAATTCTTAACTCAGAAAGGAAGTTGGAAAGTTAAAGAGATGTGCTTTTTCTAAAGAGCCTTAATTAGGTTTGGCATTGGGTTTGTAAGAGTGGGGTTTTTTTCTCTTTCCCTATTAACAAAGAACTATTTGCACATCATAAATAAAGGAGAGGAAGAAAATTACATCTTAAAATCATTTCCACTTAAGAAACCAAGACAAAAATGGTACAGGTGGCTTTTTAAAAGGAAGAAAGGGAAAAAAACCCCACCACATACGCCCTTTTCTTGAATAGGCCTCTAACTAGCCTTGGTGCAGCTGCAAGGACGCATTTAATGTTCCTGTGATTTATTACTCTACGATGATATTCTCAGCCATCATCTGCAGAAGAGGCCTGACAAGTACGTAGAATGGAAGAACATATTGGAATGGGCTAAATTTCCCATGTGGTTCCCATTTTCTTTCTGATTGTATGCTTCGAGGCTTAAAAAAAAAAAAAGATGTTTAGCTGCCATGAATATCACAAAAGCACCCTGTCCCAGACCAGTCTGCAGCTGTCCCGAGCCAGGAACTGAGGCTACTAGCAAGGGGAGGAGCTTAAAGCACCCTCCTTCGAGCACAGGTGTACTTTCCGCCAGCAGCTTTTGATCCAAATGTCTTCCCTGACTTACAGAACTATCCATGGCTTTCACAGAGGGTCCCTGAACCAGATGAGCAATAGTTTAAAAAAAAAAAAAAAAAAAGCAACTACTCCACCAAGCACTCTGCACCAGGGAACGTCCTGGGCCATTCCTACGGCTGTCTCATTGAGTCTCTATTTGTGTCTGTTGCACAGATGAGGAATCTAGCACTGAGTGTCATTCACTTGTGCCCGTAAAGTCAGTGAGAGGAAAGCCAGGAAGTAATTCTTAATTTCTATGATCCCAATATGAGTGCTTTTAAAGACCACATAATTTTCGGCCCTTTCTTTCCTTCTAGGGTTCCTCTCTGATGACAAATACAACATTAAAGCAGGCAACATGATAGCCACCTGGCTGCCGAAGCTTTCTAACTACAGAACTCGCCTATGCCTTTCCTTCAAGGTAATGCCATATGTGGGGAAAAATTCTACCAAGCAAATACACATACAGCTGGCTCTTCCACCGCGTATTTCTGTAAAATTGTGGTGTTCGTTTATTTGAGGTGGGCTCTTATTCTGTCTCTCTGGTGGCTCTCAAACTTGTAGCAATCCTTCTACCACAATCTCGTTAGTGCTGAGATCCAAGGCATACACCACCACACCCAGCTTGTGGTACTTATAATGCAAATGACTTCGGATTTTCTGGATGCCATCTGTCCAAACTGTTGTGTATACAAACATGAACATACATCCTTATTCTTACTAGGTGCCAACCAGCATGTTAATCAATGAACACACTTGATTCTCTGAAATAACCCTATGAAGTAGTTCCGGCTGCTACTACTGGTATATCGTTAATGAAACCGACATTCTAAAACTTTTGCTACTTACTTAATCAGATAAAGGAGCTGGGATTTGAATTAAGATACTTTTGACATGAGAGACCCAAGCCCTAAAGCACTACACTCTAATTTTTTTTCTCTTGACAGTAATAAATCGTGATAATAGCTTGATAATAGACAGCAATGACATTGTGTGATGAGAGCAGAAATTTACCTCAAGTCAGCAGCCTCTCTATTATCATGAGAAATACATCAGACAAATACCAGTGAAGGAACACTGCAGCCTTCCAAATTGTCACAGCCATGAAAAATAAGAACTCGGGCGACATCTACAGAACTGACGCGAATAGGAACTCCAAAACTCCATTTCCCCTCAAAAACAGTGAAGAAATAAGCAAAGCTGCTGTGATCTAGTTTTCCTGAACTGTGGATACCCTAAGCTCACAGAAAAGGGAGTCGTGCTTCGTAATAATAACCCTCTGCACTGTGCCCATGGACCTTTCCAGCATTCCCACCTACCCTGGACATAGCCCATTGTTCCCTACCTCAGCCACAACCCCAAACAGAGCAGTCCAAAATCCTGCTCCACGTCCTCAGCGCTGAAGGGAGTAAAAACAGACCTTATTCGCAGACTTCTATTATTCTCGTTGCTGTTTTTTCGTTTTGCTGTTCCCAAAAGAACAGCACAGAGCATTTATTTAGTCTAACTCAGATTCTGAGCTGACTAACCGAGGGGCAATTGTTGAGGTAATTCAAGGAAAATAGATCAGTCACTCCACCTGAAGCCAGGGATCACGACCAAAGCAAACGGTTAAAGCAGCCTGAAATCTTGGGAGGAAAGGCTGGGGGTGAAATGTTGTGAGGAATAGTAGTTTTGGAAAAGTTTACTCCTCTGCTTAGACATCGAGAAGGCTATGTGCATGACCCAAACTAGGCACACACCTACAGAACAACTCCCAAGAGCTCTTACGTATGCCTGATGATGGACACCTTTATATAATTTAAAGAAAACTAAGGAAGGTGAAATTGCAGTCGGTGGCTCTGTATATCTGAAACTATTGAAGGTTCTCCTCTTAGCTATGCCTACTTATAATATAGCAAGTTCAAATTCCCGGTGAATATTGGCTTGCTCAATCTCCCATCTCTGCTTTTGACTGTTCTTGTCCATTTAATTGGCATGTTGAGATGGGTGACCCAGCCTAGCCTGGTAGAGCTGCCAGAGCAGGGGCTTTCTGCCTGAAGCCAAGTCAGGAGCCAGCATCAGATACTCTTAGCAGGTCAGCTCCACACAAAAAAGGAGAATGAATGGCCCCATGCAGCTGCTAGGACTGCTTTTATTCCAGGGCTTCTTTCTTTCTTTCTTTCCTTTCTACATCAGTCACAATTGGCCATTTTCTATTCCTCAGAGATGCAGACGAGCAAGTGGTCAGACTTGATGGGCTGTCAAATCTGACCCGTGGTGAGTTCTTCACAACTGATACATCTGGGGCCCTATTCTCGCTTTACCCTATCAGAAGTTCTTTCTAACTATGTGAGAAGCAAGCATTTGTCTGACATGCATTGTCTGTGAGGAGCTCTTTTGAGCGCATCGGAAGTTCTGTTGAACTATTTGGACGTCTACTGTTACAACAGGAAATTTGGGTTCTGTAATTTTCTGCTGCTAACTATAGAGAGAGAGAAATTATAACAGAGAAACAAGCATGTTTGATAGATCTATGCTCATATTTATCGAACCGCAGGGAATACTAAGTTGGTACTGTCTTGGTGCCCCCAGTGAAAATTCTAGCTGACTCGTGTTTTATATTTTATGGTGATTTATCTACAAATATACTCTGAAATAATGTAATTGTTTTATATGTCCATTTATAATTCAAACCTTAATCTTCCCCCGACTTCCTGAAAATAACTCAGTAGCAAACTTGTAGCCACTTTACTTTTGCATTTTTTAGCTGACTGGTGGTAAAATTGCAACTCTTGACAAACCTAATTTAAAATATGTATGTGTGAGTACAGTTTCATGGGTGAGAACATTTTCAGGATTCTTTTAGACCCTACAATTAAAGTTTTGACGTACAGAATCTATTGCCTGACAACCTGTTTCTTTTTTTCCTTTTTCTTTCCTCTACTGCAGCATCTTTGGGGAAAAATGACTATTAAGGTTGGAATCTTAGCCATGCCTAGTTATAATGACAAACTCAGGAGATAGCTGTAGAACTTGGGGCGAAAGAAAAAAAAATGGCTTCTTTTAAAACCAAGGTGCTACTGCCCAATTGAGCCTTGCAAGAGTGACAATGAAGTTTAGCCATGCAGATAGGTGATCTTAATCTGTTTCATGTCCTCATAAATATAATTTGAAGCCACTTCTCTTTACAATATATTTAGGATTACAACAAATGTGTGTTTATGAATTGTTAGTATAAAAGTAACAGATTGTAGTTGTGTTCTTATGGAATCTGTTAGGAGTAAGAGTATTAATAATTAAAACCAATTAACATGTGAAAGTCTATCAGCAGAAAGTATGTTACAATTTAAGCTACTTTAATTAGACAATCTATTTTTAAAAGGCACAAAGTACTTTAAAACAAAATAACTTTGCCTAAATACAAATCTTTGTAAAGGGGATGTCAAAATGTAAATTTATCTAAAGAACTTTCTAAACTCAAAACATAGTACACCAATTTAAGTTAGAACCTAATATTCCAAGCCCAAAGCAACTAGGATTCCCTAACAATATCGTTCCGCGAGACCAACAAGACTCCACCCCTGAGTGTTGATGGCTTCTAGGGAGGATAGGACAGTCAGTTTTCTTTAAGGGAGTGGACTCTAGGAAGTCCACCAAGCTCCAGTGGATGGCTGCACACCCAGGAGTATATGGAAAGCACAAATCATATTTGGTGGACTATTTAGAAAAAAATACACAGGCTAGAGAGATGAGTCAGCAGTTAAGAGCACTTTTTCTTGCAGAGAATCCATGTTTAATTCCCATCACCCACAAAATGGCTCACAACTCTCCTTAACTCCAGTTCCGGGGAATGCTCTTTTGATCCCCAAAGGCACCAGTCATGTAAGTGGTGCACAGACCTGATTGCGAGCAAAACACTCATACATGAAAAATAAAATAAATCAAAACAATTTTAAAAACAACACACAAAGTTGGGGGATGGAGTGGTGAAATCCATGTGGGAGGGGTTGGAGGTTAATTATGATCAAAATACATTGTATATGTATGACATTCTCAAAGAATTAATAGAAATATCATATTTTTAAAAAAAATGAAAACATTGTTCTGTAATAAGTAACATTTGCAAAACCATGAGCATAAGGGGCAAAGATGTGTCTTATCAAGATAATCATTTTTATTTTCTGCTGAGTTTGTCAGGCTCTTGACTACTCAGGAAATTAAATTCTAACAAATTCAAGGTCCATTTAAATATGTTTACATTAAGTGCTTTTAAATGACTACTTTATAAACTATTATTTCAAGAGGATTCTATGACTTTTAATACCCTACATATCCATGGCACATGTACAGACGCATGTCTGAATTCTATCTAAATATTATACAAAAGCTTACAGAGTTAAAGGCATGGAAGCTTAATATATACAAGCGCTGTGTTTTAGTCAATATACCTTGCATCTGGACTTTAAGCACAAAAAAATAAGCAAAAAAAATTGTTTGAACATTTCCACTACTTGTAAATAGAACCATTCAGATGAAAAAAAATGCTATTTTGGAAGTCATCTTATTTAAGACCTGGCTCAGTAGGTAAAGGCACTTGCTGTCAAGCCTGATGACGTCAGCTCAGTCCCTGGGACACGCAATGGGAGAACAAAATTTTGCTTCAAATATAGAAGCTGAATTAATATGTGTTGCTGTGATGGTAATTGTAAATGTTAGGTGTGTTTATGTTCATTAAGTATATAAAATTCAAAACTTGAGACAACACTGTACCAAGATGCTACTCTCCAATGGAAAACTGCTAATCATATTGACCTTTTCAGGGACTTGCATTGATGTGTTCCTGGGTGTTTTGTGACTAGCCTCTTAAAGCAAAGATAAATAGGTGTGCACAAACATTATATACTCCAAGTAATGCCATTCTGACAATTAAGCAATATTAGACATTGGTCATCAGGGGATATAATCTGTTAACAAGTATAACCTACTTTCTTTAGGAAAATTTTCCATTTATTTATTTTAATAATATCATTCAGCTAGATTAAGGTAGCCATTCAAACACCTGACCATTCCCAAATTCTAGACATATCAGTGAAGTTTTTTTATTTATTTATTTTATGTGCATGAAAGTTTTGCCTGCATGTACGTTTGGGCTTGGGGGGGGGGGTTGTTTTTCTCTCTGTGTGCACAAGCATATGTGTGTGCAGGTGCTCACTAAGACCAGAAGAGGGCATAAAGGATCCTCTGGAGCTATAGGCAGAAGTGGGTATCAGATCTTCTGGAGCTAAAGCTACAGGCAGAAGAGGCCATCAGATCCCCTGGAGCTGGAGCTACAGGTAGAAGAGGCCATCAGATCCCTAGACACTTGAGTTATAAGTGACTGAAAACCTCCTGATGTAGAAGCTTTCAACCAAACTTTAGTTCTCTCCTAAAGGTTCTCATTTCTCCAGCTCTACTCACTGACCAAGTCCATGAGGATTATTGTAGGGTTCGGATAGTTGTATCCTCCACAGCTTTGGTGGCCTTTTCTCCATACAATACTAGGACCTTCAGAGTCTTCCTGCTCACAAGAAACTTGGGTTATAGTCTAAATTTGACTTTGAATTATTTCCATATCACAGTCCATTATGAAGGAAGTCAGAATGGGAACTGGAGGCAAGAACCTGGAGGCAGAAACTGTAGCCAAGGAAATGGAGAGACATTGCTTACTGGTTTTCTCTCTCATGTCTTTCTCCCGTTTTCTTACAGCATCCAGAACCACCTACCTAGGTTTGGCACCACCACAATGGCCAGGGCCTTCTCACATCAGTCAGTAATTAAGAAAATGCACTACAGAACTGGAGAGATGATTCGATGGGTAAGAGCTCAATTCCCAGCAACCAATGGGTGGCTCACATCTATCTGTAATGGGACCTGATGTCTTCTTCTAGCATGCAGGCACACATGCAGACAGAGCACTCACACATAAAATAAATAAATAAAATTTATTTTAAAAATGCACTGTAGACTTGCCCCCAAGCAAATCTTATGGAGACACTTTCTTGATCTATAGTACCTCTTCCCAAATTACTCTAGCATGTGTCAAGTTGACATAAAACTAGTGAGGACAGGTGACAATTATGCTATGTAATAACTGAAGCTATCCTTTGTGGTTGTATGTGTGAGCATGCATGTGTGTGTGTTCTGCTTTGTGTGGTTGCAGGTGCATGTGTATGTGTGAGTATCATTGAAGTGTCTATGTTTTTGACAGAGGCTGACCAGGGAGTCCTGGAGATCGAACTATCTACTGCATGTACATTGGTATAACACACATATGCCTGGTGCCCACAGAGGTCAGAAGAGTGTAGTAGATCCCCTGGAACTGGAGTTACAGATGGTTGTGAACCACCATGTGGGTACTGAGAATCAAATGTGGGCCTTCTGCATGAGGGACAAGTGCTCTTAACTGCTGAGACATATCTCCAGGTGTCAGTGAACTTCTATACACTTAGATGGTCTTTCTAAAGCTGCTTCACTTAGGGCCTTACATTTTCACTGTCAATTCTGTTTTTATACACTAAACTTGTTTATATATTTACATTATAGATCAGGATCTTCATATAAGAAAAAACATGTTTTCCTTACCTTCATTCTTAGCTTGGTGACCTCACAATTATACTTTCTAAGTCCATCTATACTCCTGCAGAGTACATTATTTTATTTTTTTAGCTAAAAGATATTCCATTATATATCACATTTTTATTAGCTGTTCATCTGTCTATAGACATCTAGGTTAGCTCAATTTTCTTGCTATTATAAATAATGCAGCAATAAACACAGATATGCACATATCTCAGTGGTAAGATATGAGGTTCTTTGGGTATATTCTTAGGACTGCAATACCTGGGCCACGTGGCATTTAAGCTTTTGTGGGGGTTGAGACAGAGTTTCTCTGCGTCACCTCTTTTGTCCTGGAACTCGCTCTGTAGACCAGGTTGGCTCAAACTCACCGAGTGCTGGGATTAAAGGTGTGCGCCACCACACCTGGCTCCTTTTCATATTGTATTAGTCACTTTTATGTTGCTGTGATCATGACCAGACACAACTTATGGAAGAAAGAACTTACTTTGGTTTACAATTCCAGGGGGAGAAGGAGAGACGGAAGCAGGCCGCTAGGGTATGAAACTGAGATATCACATCTTCAATCACACATACGTGTCAGAAGCTATGAGCTGCAAGCGGAGGGAATGTGTAAAGCTCTCAAAGCCTACATCCAGTAACATACTTCCTCTAGCAATGTTCTCCCTCCTAAAGGTTCCATAACCTCCTCCAAACAGTGTCACCTACTGGGGACCAAGTGTTCAAATATGTGAGCCTATGAGGGATGCTTCTCTTTCAAACGACCATGTATATTCATCTCTTTTTGTTCACTGGCCCACTGGGTTACCCGTGGGTTTGAAACTATCCATTGAAGCGTGATGGGCTCATCAATGGGTACGTAAGTGAAGACAATAACTGTCCATTCTCCAGATTCTATCAGTAGCCAATCACTCACCAGGGAGGAGTACAACCACATGGGTCTCTCCCCAATCGAGGATTGATTATTGACAGGCCCAGCCTTGTGCAGTTCCATTGCAAGAAGCCTAGTTTCTATGAGATTATGATTGTAATGTTCGGAATGTCCTTCTTAGGAACGAGCGTTCGCTTATTCTTAACAAGTTAGCAGCCATGGATCTCTGCATTCACTGCAATTTGTTACAAAAAGAAACATCTCTAAGGCTGAGAGGTGTGTTTGTCTATGGGAATAACAAGTATTTAGAAAGAAGCTTGGAGCCATGTCAATCTAACTGAACAACCATACTATGTTCCCTCCTAGGGCCTGTGACCTCCTGAGTCATGGCTTTTTAACTGTGTCTATAATGCCAGGCATGAACTCCTCCCTGAAGGGTAGGCCAAATTATGTCATTCTTTAAAATGAAGTAAGCATTTCAATGTAGTTCTTTATAAGATAACAAGCAGGGTTTCGGGATCTTGATAGGGTGCCGCCAGTCAATTACTACAGGAAATGCTGTAGGCAATGAAAAACCGTTAACTGTTCCATCAACTGCTAAAGATTTTTTGCAAAACTCTAACTATAGCCATTCTAAGTCCTTTATCAAACAATATTTTTGTCCTTTATATAATTTTAAAAATCAAGGAAAATGACCCCAACAAGTACTTATGTTTCAAGCAAATTAATTTTTCTGTGCTATTTCTTATTATTCAGTGTCTTGTCTGCTGACATTCTGCCTAAACAGTAGTTTTGAAATTCATGGACATTAACTAAAGGAAAGACAAAGTTCAACTTAAGGGTGGATTCCAGGGAAGCTCAATTTAGGAACCACTCCTCCTGTGTGACTTAGTTTCTTGATTTTGGACAAAGTGTTTGTTGGCACTGACTCTGTATTATCTGTCACTCCCCCATCCCTTCTATCTTGTGACACTGGGTCAGATCTGGCCATCCTGTACAGATTTTGTACTGGCCCCTCCAGCCAATATTAAGAGCACTGGCTACTCTTCCAGAGGTCCTGAGTTCAATTCCCAGCAACCACATGATGGCTCACAGCCATGTACAATAAAATCTGGTGCCCTCTTCTGGCGTGCAGGCATACGTGCAGGCAGAACACTGTATACATAATCAATAAATCTTTAAAACACACACAAGATGGCTAATCAGTAATATCTTCAAAAAATTGTTCAGATACAAGGGGAAAGTTTTAGACTTGAAGTCATGCATATACTTGTGACTCAAACACACAGGGATATCAAACAGCAGGATCAAGAATTAGAGCCCACAACCGGGGGTAGAAGGCAGGGGAGAAGGGGAAGAGAAGGGGAGAAGAGGAGTGTTGAGGAGAACTTGAGGGAATGGGATAGTCGAGATGGAGGAAGGACAGATATGAGAGCAAAGAAAGAGATATCTTTTTTTTTTTTCGAGACAGGGTTTCTCCGTAGCTTTTGGTTCCTGTCCTGGAACTAGCTCTTGTAGACCAGGCTGGTCTCGAACTCACAGAGATCCGCCTGCCTCTGCCTCCCGAGTGCTGGAATTAAAGGCGTGCACCACCACCGCCCAGCTGGAAAGAGATATCTTGACTGAGGGAGCCGTTATGGGGTTAGCAAGAAACCTGGCTCTAGAAAAACTCCCAGGAATCCACAAGGATGACTCCAGCTAAGACCCTAAGCAATAGAGGAGAAGGTGCCCGAACTGGCCTTTCCTTATAGTCAGACTGATGATTATCTTAAATATCACCATAGAACCTTCATCCAACAACAGATGGAAACAAAGGCAGAGACCCACATTGGAGCACTGGACCAAGCTCCTAAGGTCCAGTTGAAGAGTAAAAGGAATAAAAGTATGAGCAAAGAGGTCAAGACCATGAAGGGTTCATCCACTGAAACAGTTTACCTGAGCTAATGGAAGCTCACCAACTCCAGCTGGACTGGGAAGGAACAAGCATAGGACCAAACTAGTAATTCTGAATGTGGTTGACAGTTGTATGGCTGGGGCAGACTGAGGGGCCACTGGCAGTGGCATTGTTATTTATCTCTACTGCAGGTACTGGCTGTTGGGGATCCTATTCTCTTTGGATGTATACCTTGCTCAGCCTAAATGTAGTAGGGAGGGCCTTGGACCTTCCACAAAGCAAACTGCCTTACTCTCTCTTAGGATTAGATGAGGGTGGAGTGGGAGAGTGTGTGGAGGGAATGGGAGAAGGGGAGGGAGTGGGAATTTAGATTGGTATTTTTTAAAAAAATCTAATAAATTTAAAAAAAACTTAAAGCAATAAGAATTAGAACCCTACCCAGGCAGTGTTGGCACACACCTTTAATCCCAGCACTCAGGAGGCAGAGGCAGGCAGATCTCTATGAGTTTGAAGACAGCCTGGTCTACAAGAGCTAGTTTCAGGACAGGCTCCAAAACTATAGAAAAACCCTGCCTCATAGACAATTATCACATATACTCACTCATAAAAAGTTTTTAAACATAAAGCAAAGAAAGCCAGCCTACAAATCACAATCCCAGGGAACCTAGACAACAATTAGGACCCTAAAAGAGACATACATGGCTCTAATCTCCATGGGAAGTAGAAAAAGACAACATCTCCTGAGTACATGGGGAGCATGGGAACCTTGGGAGAGGGTTGAAGTGGAACGGAGAGGCAGGGAGGGGAGTAGAGAAAAATGTAGAGCTCAATAAAAATCAATAAAAAAGAAAAACCCTGTCTCGAAAACCAAAAAAAGAAAAAGAAAGGAAGG
>NW_026068282.1:53561-60952 GCF_014885135.2 Alexandromys fortis | reverse complement strand
GGGGGGGGGTGCTCAGTCTCACTGCAACCTGATATACCATGGCTGGTTGATATCCATGGGAGGCCTGCCCTTTTCTGAAGAGAAATGGAGGAGGAGAGGATAGGGGTGCAGAGGTAAGATAGCAGGGGGGACTGGGAGGAGGGGAGGGAAGAGAAACCACAGTTGGGATGTAAAATAAACAGATTTAAAAAATAAATTCTGGAGAAAGTATTCTAATGTATAGATACCTGACACTAAAGCCTTTCCATTAGAGTTCATCTTTAGTGATCTATATTCATGCAGCTATATAAAACGAAAGATGGCCAATTCCTACACAAATTAGTTTATTGGGAATCTTCTGACGGACTCTTTCTTGTATTGTTTTATAATGGCACATCTACCTTTAGGCTTAAACTTCTGGCCCTTTTTACATATACTGCTTCAGCCGTTACTACGTGTCACCTTCTTCTATATTAGTCTATCACCAGGCCACAAAGTCTACAAACCAGACTGGTGAGCAGCCTGATTATGGACTATTCAAACACAAGCTGTGTCGCCTTTAATCCCAGCACTCAGGAGGCAGAGGCAGGCAGATCTCTGTGAGTTCGAGACCAGCCTGGTCTACAGAGCTAGTTCCAGGACAGGCTCCAAAGCCACAGAGAAACCCTGTCTCGAAAAATCAAAAAAAAAAAAAAAATCAAACACAAGCTGTGGAAAGGGACTGTAACCAGCACTTGGAAGCTACTTTTCCTCAAATGTATTGATGACAAGTAAAAACAGGATGAAAGTGTGGCATTTCTGCCTTCATGTTTTTCATCTAGTTTGGTTACTTAGGGTCACCTGCTTAGCTCTGCACACAGGCATGTTAAATGTTCAAGAAGTATTTATCTAGAAACCTAAACCCATTGTCTCTTTTTTTTTCCCTGAGACAGGGTTTCTCTGTGTAACTGCCCTGGCTGTCCTGAAATTCACTCTGTAGACCAGGCTGCTCTCTAACTCACAGAGATCCGAGTGCCTCTGCCTTCTGAGTGCTGGGATTAAAGGTGTGTGTCACCGCCGCCTTGTACCGTTGAAAGCCAGAAGATAAATTGCTGTCCTAAACCTATAAGTTCCCTTGAATCCAAGAACAGCAAGGCCTGCAGGCGTGACAAACCATCCCTAAGATGAGAATAATAATCAGTGATGAAGATATTACACCCTGGAACAGATCATATTGTAAAAACCAAGTAAATTCCCTCAGATTAACAGATGGAGCAATTCTTTTTGACCAGCTGGCAGGAATGGAACCAAGAGTAATTATGAGCAAGACCACATCTTGACCAGGACTATTTAAATGTACATTCAACTTGTCTCGGCCCTAAATCTTCCTCTATTTAAACCAAAACTTTATTTCAGTATCCTGAAGATGAATTTGAAGTCTCTATACTACTTTGCTGTCTTCTCATCCAATTATGTCCATTAATTGAAACTCTTTCCTCTGGCTTACAACAAAAACTTAAACATAGATTATTTGTGATCTGAGAAAAATACAGCTTTTTATATAAAATTGACTATACCTTTGTGGTAGATTCTTCATTATTATTTTCACTGTGTCCTGTGTTCAGTATAGCACTCAGCCCACAACTCTGAATTCTGACCTGCTATCGCAGTATGCCAATAGAAGACAAAAACCAAACTGTCTCCAAGAACGAGTGCTGGATGTCTATTCTCAGTTATTTTCATATAACATCATAATCTAGATTAGTAGAAATAATGTCATGCTACCCTTAGAATATTACATTTTCTTGGGAGCCTTCTCGGGTTTTTAATTGTCTTATTCCTTTCATTTGTGTCTCTTCTGTTTATTTTGTCTTTTTCTTTTATTTTGGATGCCTTCTTCTAGCGACTGATAATTCTTGGGTAATAATTTCTTTCTAAATTCCCTTTTTAATATTGAACTGAATCACTATGTAAAGGCAGGGCTTCGTGTTAGAGCAAAAATGTGACCTCCTGGCTTTTTTGTTCTCCCTAACTGTCAACATTCCTTGCATATGCAGGTATTTGTCCAGGGAAAGTTTCTTCAGTTAACTGCCTGTGGAGGGAGCCGGCCCCCCCTGACTTGTTGCCTGCTGATACAGGACTAGAGGGGCAGGCTTATAGTACCTCAATCCAAAGGCAGATCTCAGTTATTTTATCTGAATTCAGTTTCATGCTTCACTGATCTTTCAGAAAGCTCAGCCCTGAACCTACAGTCAAAGGTGCATGGCTTCTCCAGTTTCTAAAACTGCCAGGGATTTTAATAGAAGATTCAATCTGCCTTTTGTTGTTACCTCCTTTGGTAAGCCGGTAGACTAAAACCTTCCCCCATTCTGCTTTTTTTTCCTCCATATATTGTGGTTCTGAGTTATTGATGTGGCCTAATTGAATTAAGTATGGAGAAACAGAGAAAAATATTGTGCCAGTTGATAATGCCCGATATCTACCTAGTACTAGAAGGAGGTCAAGAGGGAAAAAGTAAGAAAATATTAAGGACATGAGACTATTCCCCATAACTAAATAATGTGAACGTCCAGATTGAAGACCCTACTATGTGCTTGACAGAACAAATGAGAAAATATCCAAATAAGGTTTATCATCATCAAATTCGGAGTAATAAAGCACAGATACATATGCATTATTATAAGCTTCCAGGTGGAAGCAAACACAAGGCTTTTTTTTTAAGGAAATTTCTTCTGTTTTTATTCATTTATTTACTTGATGTGCTTGGGGTTTTTTTTCACTGCACCATGTACGTGTACATGCCTGATACTTGTGGAGGCCAGAAGAGGGCATCAGATCCCCAGGGACTGGAGTTACAAGTGATTTTTTTTTAAACCATCACGTGAATGCTGGGAATTGAACCTGGGTCCTCTGGCAGAGCAGTCAGTGCTCTTACCCACTAAGGCATCTCTCCAGCCCCCCAAACATGAGACTTTTATGCAACTCAAAATGCAGCATGGGAACCCCAGTCACATTTGATGTTTCAGTAGTAACCTCGAAGATTAAACACTGTGGACTTTTTCTCAGCCTAGAAACGCATACCTGATCAAAAAGATCCTGGGGATAATAAAGGTCTTTTCAAATGCAGCATTCTCGGTTTCCTGTACGCCTTTTCTTAGGAAACTTCTTGACAGGAAACCATGAACTCTAGGGAACCCGAGAATAGAAGGGATTCATGATGGTAATGGCACAGGGGCCTAAGGCAGTTCTACCCAAGGTGTGGAAATAAAAGTAATCTGTCATTTCAGAAAAGTGCCTCAAATAGACTGAAAGATCTTTCCTTAACGAACAACAGAAATAAAATACAGAAATGTTCAAAAATTTAAACATACAGAAATTAGAAAACGTTATTTGAAAAGACTAAGTAATTTGAACTAAAAGATAAGCTGTAATATAGATGTAATAATTATATACTAGGCCCTCTCCCAGAGATGGCCATCTGTTAATCATACATGTAATTGTATTGACATTGTATTTGTCAGGCACCAGTCTAGGCATTTCATAAACATTACCACAAACACTGAATTCTCACAATAACCTTGTGAGTTAGTGCAGTTATTTTCTCTATTTATAGATATAGAAAGTGAGGAGCAGGAGGCAAAGCAATTTGCCCCAAGTTATGCAAGCAGGTTGAGGACCCAGGTTATATCTATGATTCCAGAGCCCTAGCTCTTTCCATTGTACCCCAAAGCTACAGTGCTTTCCACTCACCTCCGTGCTCTTTATTCATTCCCAGACTTTACTGCCATGTGTCTGACAATACTATTCTTAGAATGATTTGAAGCTTTGGTCTTCTCTGAGAGCATCTGTGGCTACCATCAGCACAGCCAACGTCTTCACTGCTCTCAAGGCTGCTATCCCAGCAAGATGGGAAAGAGACTCCCACTTCCTGCCTTAATTACAAGAGATTTTTCAAACCCTGGCTGTTTCAGATCCCTAGATAACGTTAACAGTGGGGAGATGTTTTGAGAATGGGTCATCAAAGGAGTTCATCGTTGTGAAAGCATCACAGGACGGTGTTAATTCTGCAAAGCTAGATGATACAGCCTATATCACACTCAGGATACATTATACTTGTAGGTATACTATGTGAATATGAGTATGTATATAGACCAAGATGTGTCTAATGGCCTACTATTTCCAACGCCATGACAAGCAAAAGAAAGCAAAATTGAAAAATGATAAATAGCAAAGATGTGATAAACATGAGATACATGAAGTTTGTGCTGGCTAGTTTTACATCAACTTGACACAAGTTCAAGTTATTTTTGAAATATTAAGAAAATATCCCCACCAGGTTGGCCTGTGGGCAAGCATGGGGTGCATTTTCTCGATTGATGGTTGATATGGGAGGGCCCAGCTCACTGTCGGTGGTGCCACCCCTGGGCCAGTGATCCTGGGTACTATAGAAAATAGGCTGAGCAAGCCATGAGGAACAAGCCAATAAGCAGCATTACTTCATGGCCTCTGCTTCAGCTCTGGCCTCCAGGTTCCTGCCCTGTTCAAGTGCCTACCTTGACTTCTCTCAGTGATGGACTGTTGTTACCTGGAAGTATAAGCTGAAATAAACCCTTTCCCTGCAAGTTCTTTTTGGTCATTGTATTTCATAACATCAATAGAAACCCTAACCAAGAAAAGACTGCTTCTGGCCCCACCCAGCATGCTATTTTATAGTTTACTTTAATTATGTATGAACTCTTAAATGATTTAAAATAAATACATAAATCAGAAAGTCTTTTCATTATCAAGTCGTATGTACTATCTCTAATTTATATAGTATACTTTCATCTGACCAGTCCAGCAGTCTGTCATACAAGAGTACAACAAACATAGAATGTGGAGAGAGTAACAATATTATGATGACCACAGCACCAGTAGGTAGCAGGACATTTTCAACTCCATTACGATTTTAGGGGAACACTGTTGTATACAGGCCATCAGTGACTACAGACAACATGGGCACACAACTATATCAGACACGGAGTGCCATGTTTTGTGCATGGGATAATTATACACCACACCCTGGCATTTAGTATGTAGGACTCGACCCTACAGGCTGGTATCCCTTCTGGCACCTTAGCTGAGTTTTCTTCAACCTGTCCCATGCTCCTCAGCATTCTGTAGGCTATGATAGCTGGCTCTAAGGTAGGAGATCCCGGCAGAGAACAGAAATACTTTCACAGAATCTCTAACTAATTCCAAACAATTAATGCTCTCTCTGTGATATAAAGGACCCAAGTAACTGAACCGGCACAACATGGCTTTCTGCTCCACTTAAGAAAGGATGTGAGTGAGGTAACCCAGACCCAGAAAGACAATTATCACATGTACTCACTCATAGGTGATTTTTAAACATAAAGCAAAGAAAACCAGTTTACAAACCACAATCCCAGAGAACCTAGACAACAATGAGGACCCTAAGAGAGACATACATGGATCTAATCTACATGGAAAGTAGAAAAAGACAAGATATCCTGAGTAAATTGGGAGCATGGGGACCATGGGAGAGGGCTAAAGGGGAGGGGGAGGAAGGGGGGAGCAGAGAAAATGTATAGCTCAATAAAATCAATTAAAAAAGAACTAGTTAATAAAAAAAAGAAAAATGATGTGATAGCAAGGGCCCCTGGCAGGTTGGTAGCATAGAATAGATCAGCATTGGTAAGGAGAAGCCTACCCACTGGGACAGCAATCCATTTATTTCTACATGGTTTCATTCTTTCTGCTGGTCCATCTGTAAATTAGTCTTGAATTCTTCCTTTTGCTGTTCTTTGACAGTACTAGACCTCCAGAATGATGCAAAATAAGAGTGAATGGAAGGAAGGTAATAGTAATAGAAACAAGTAGAATGTGTCTAGACCATCTGCTCCTATATTTTAGTTATGCCAACTGGACTTGCCTAAGCCCAATCCTCCAAGTACCATGATAGGGTGATGTTGTTCATGCTCAGTATTACAACTAGGCAGGTTTGTCGTAAGTAGCTCATTCTGCATAGCAATATGGTACCAGTGATGATGACATCCTCATGCGAACCTTAATGAGGGATTCCCTTCTATAAGTCTCTCCTCTAAAGTGTAAGTGGGGTCTGAAACTACTAGGCAAGAGATTATAGCCAAGGAGATGAAATAATTTCTACTGTTGTCATATAAGACTCAGTCTTGGAGCTAAAGGAAAGCTGCATAAGATAACATATAGAAAATCAAAATGAAACATTAATTTGTAGAACTAATATGCCCTAGTAAGTATGATAATAAAAGTTAATGAAGAGACTCCACTCTAGCAAACTGGAATAAGAGCGTCTCTTGCTGGCTTTGAAGAACTAAACTATGATGTTGTATATGTATGAGAAGGCCACTTGGCAAGGAACTGTGAGCAATCTCTTAGGCCAAGCTAGGCCCATAGTCAACAAGTCCTGTAGCTGTATGACACTGAATTCTTTCAGCAAGCATGTTAGTTTAGAAGAGGAGCCCAATCTCCAGAAAGGGATGCTGCCTGGTCAAAATCTTAACAGCATCCTTGTGAGACCTTGTCCAGAGGAACTAACTGAGCCAAGATCAGATTCCTCAAACATAGGTAAGAACTATTTGTTGATTTAAATAGATATGTTTGTGGCAATGTTGTCATTCAGCAATAGTTAGCCAATACACTGAGGAGTGATTTGGCATTCAGCCTCTATTAACACATCCATCACATGGTTTACGTAAGAGAATGGTTCTCTGCTATCAAGAGAGTAGCCCTGTTCCACAGCTTAAGAGATCTACCCTGTGACTTTCCTAATAGGTTACCCGAAAGTCAATCTAAGCAGATCTGGTTATAAAATAGTCTAGAGACCTGCTATAGAAATCTCCCTGCCCCTGGCCTCAACTGAAACTAACATCCATCTAGTTACAAAAAAAAAAAAAAGGTCAGAATGAGTCAGTATTCTCATCAGAGTATGTATTCTATACAAACTGCCAAATGATAAAACTGTACCGTGCCTCTTTTTCAACAGTCAGGGGTACAAAGTATGGTATTTTGAACATTTCTTTGAGTAAACCCTCTGCCCCAGACTTCCAAACGTGTAAAAATTCTCACAGTAAACGTATTTACCAATATAATTAGTTAGACACTGAGACAATGGGGATGTCCTATCAGGAACTCACCAAGGCCAGCTGGCCTGGGTCTGAAAAAGCCTGGGTTAAAACCGGTCTCGCTGAACATAGCAAACAATGAGGACTACTGAGACCTCAAGAACAATGGCAATGGGTTTTTGATCCTACTGCACCTATTGGTTTTGTGGGAGCCTAGGCAGTTTGGATGCTCACCTTACTAGACCTGGATGGAGGAGTGTGGTCCTTGGACTTCCCACAGGGCAGAGAACCCTGATTGCTCTTTGGGCTGACGAGGGAGGGGGACTT
>NW_026068282.1:25776-53366 GCF_014885135.2 Alexandromys fortis | reverse complement strand
CTTTAATTAATTAATAAAGAAATAAATTTTAAAAAAAGAAAACAATAACCACTCAAAAAAATATAATTAGTTAGTATGATATTTTGTGGAGTGTCAAGATGTTCCTAAATGTATTAATCAGGAGCGTTAAAATAATATATTATATATGATATATTATATAATTTTAATATAATTTTGTAATAATTATAGCTATAATATAAAATAATTATGCCCTTCTTATGTAAACTACCATTTAACTTTTTATTGATATATAATTGGAATACAAAATATGGAGTATTTGTGATCTTTTAAGATTTATTTCTTCATTATATATTTATTTTGTCTGCATATATGTGTACCACATTCATGCAGGTGCCCACATAGGTAAGAAGGGGGCATCTAATCCTCTAGAGCTGGAATTAGAGACATTGTGCACTGCCATGAGGGGCAGGGACTCAAACCCAAGTCTTATGCTAGAGTGCAGCTTTTTTATCACCCCTCCCCAAAAGTGCATTCATGTATTTTTCAGTTAGTCTCTTGCTAAGCCAGAGGCAAAGTCTTTCTGGTTTCTTTCTACATGGATTTGCACTGCCTAAATCTTGGAAATCATATTAGTGGAGTCATACAGCATGCATTTTTATATGCTAGGTTCCTTTGTGCAAATAATGCCAAGGGGCTTGAGATTGTGAGCTGTTTTCAATTCTCCCTACAGATAAGCAGAAAATAATCTTCAAGATCTGTTACTGACTTGAAGGCAATGAGGATAACAAGATGGGACTTGAGAAATGTAATCTAAGGAGGTGTTTACTTAAAGAGCAATCATCATGGAATGTTTATGAAGAAGAAAGTTATTCTCTGGAAAAGGAAAAGGGCTAATCTTCCAGCAAGAAAATTTGGGGGCGGGGACTTGATTTGTCCTCCCAAATAGCAGCATAGATCTCTATGTTCCTTTATTTCCCTTTCTGATGTTGACATATTGAACCCGGCAATATTATAGTTTGTGCATTTGGTCATTTTCATAGCTGGACCACACCTATCATCAGATCCTGAGCCTGATTTTTAGTGCAATCTGTTCTGCACCTTCAGGATAAAGGTCTCATTTAAAGCTAGCATACAGGAAGAGTTTCTACTACAGTCAAAAGCAAACACCAGACTCTAAAATCCTTACAAAGAGTAGTACATGTATGCCAAGTAGGTGTGATAGCCACATGACTTGTTTGTTTCTTGTCCTCCACCTACATATCATACCTGCAAAATATCACATACCATGGGTAAAAGCTCAAGTAATTGTAACATTGCTCAGGGAGGAGATTAGGACAGCTGAACAATACGGCCCTAAAACCCCATCCTGACCATTTGATTCAAGAACTAATTCTTGACTTGTGAGATTGTTCAGCAAGTGAAATGCTTGGTGTACGAGCCTGACAACCTGAGACTGATGGCTGGAACTCACTATGGGAGGAGAGAACCAGTTCTCAAAAGCTGCACTCTGGACTCCATATGCACACTATGGCATTCACACATAAGTATGCATATGTGCACATGTACATACAACAATGTTTTAAAGAACTAATTCTAATATCAAATGTCTCAGCCAGAATCCCTTACCAAACAGAGCCTGAGTCAAAAATCAAGCATTAATCATCCTGGTGTGCAAATCCACGACAACAAGGATGAAGGAAAGAAAAAAGAGTTAGTAGGGAAAAGAAAGCTCTAAATCAATGAGATACAATGCATGGTCTCATGGGCTTATTACTTTTCAAAAGTGCATGTCAGCAGTCAGGTATGTACGTGATTTTTTTTCTGGATCAATTGAAAGGGAAAACACACACACTTCAGATTACTATGTAAAAGAAATATATCGGCCTGACCCCCCTCAAACATCTTGATTTCCATGAGTCAAGGTTTCTAGCTCAAGGAGCTGACAGCCTTTTCCAGGGTTATATCATTTAGTCATGTGACAGCATCTCACAAATCTAGATACCCTGCCTATAGAGTGTCATTTAAGTACAGAGTGAGATAAGATCTTAGCAGCAAGAGGCTCAATGTGAGGACCATTCAGGCATGAGGCTTCGATTAAGACTACCATGTGGGCCTGGGAGCTCAGAAAAGATGCCAACAACAGAATGGTAGCAGAACAATCTGGAAAGGGAGCCGCATCTTGGAAAAGAATCTAAGACAGTAGAAAGTTTGTGCCCAATATGGAAGAATAGTTTGAACAATATAGAAAGAATGTGGATGGAGAAAAGACCAATTAGGGTACTTTTAAAAAAAAAGCCAACAAAATTGTTTTTAATAAACTAGATGTGAGGTGCCAGGGAAAGGGAGGATTCACGGATACCCCCATATTTTTGTAAGCTGAGTACTTGACAGATATCATTCATGAGATATGGGATATGAGGAAGAGTGGACTTGGCAGGAAGGGAATCAATATTTGGTTTAATACACTCCAAACATTTGGTCAAACCATTTTGTGTGTATGTGGCTTGTTTAGGGCTTTTTTTGTCTTAGTTTTTTTGGGGGACTTTTGTGTTTTTTTTTTAATTTTTGCTTTTAAAAAAATAAAATTATTATGCACAATAATCAAAGTTTTATTCCTTAATTCAGCCAAAGGTCATTCATGCACATGGATTAAAACCAGCTACCACTTACATGATATAGTTGGTAATGCATCTAATATTGTCTGTAGTATTCTGAATGAAAATAGCCCCATAGGCTCACAGGGAGTGGCACCATTGGGAGGTATAGCCTTGTTGGAGTAGATGTGACATTGTTGGAGGAGATGTGTTGTAGGAGTTCTTTGAGTTCTCAGATGCTCTCTTCCTGTTGCCTGCTGACCTGGATGTAGAACTCTCGGATCCTTCTCCAGCACCATGTCTGCCTGCGCACCACCATGCTTCCTGCCATGATAATAATAGACTAAACCTCTGAAGAGTAAGCCACCTCCAGTTAAATGTTTTCCTTTATAAGTGTTGCTGTGGTCAGGCAATCATGGTGCCCGCCTTTAATCCCAGCACTCTGGAGGCTGAGGCAAGTGAATCCCTGTGAGTTCGAGGCCAGCCAGATCTACAGAGTGAGTTCCAGGACAGCCAAGGCTACACAGAGAAACCCTGTCTTGGAAAACAGCAACAACCCTAACTAAGACAGTGTCCCAAGATCTCACTCTACCTATTGGCCCCATGTCCATCATCTGTTGTTTTGATCATCTATTGTTATTTAACAAACCATCCAAAGCTTAGCAGTGTTTATGTTGGTCACTGACAGACAGCACAGACAAAGTTGAGCTCAGTGAACTGGTCTTTCTATCATACAGTGACAGCTAGAGAAGCTCAACTGGAATCTAGAGAATCTGTGTCCAAAGTGATGGCTCATTCATATTGGCTGGAAAGGTAGTGTTGACCTTATGCTAGGAGCCCAGTCAGGCCTAAAGACCATGGACCTAAGATCTTTTCCACAGAGACCTCCCCATAGGCTGACTTTCCTGAAAACACAACATGCCCAGAGACAGGCAACTGAAGCTACTGGTTTCTTACGTAACACTGGCCCAGAAACTGGCATATACTATCACATTGTGCAGGCCAAGCATATTCATAGAACCTAGATTCAAGGAGAGAAAACTAGATATAATCTTTCCATTGAAACAATGTCAAAGCTTTAGAAAGTGTTATTATTTTGACTGGCACAGATTAGAAATCACACCCGGGTGATGGCTAATTGCCTTGGTAATGTGCATCTGAGTCACATACAGAAGACACTTAAACCATCTGTTCTCAGCTCAGGTAATTTATCAGATGGGCATTTGCTGTCCTTTATCTCTCTAAGAATAAAAAACCAGAATAGAAATTATAGTGTTAATAATAACATAGCTGGGGGCTGGGGAGATATAGCTCAGAGGTTAAAAGCACTGGCTGCTCTTCCAGAGGTCCTGAGTTTAATTCCCAGCAATCACATGGTAGCTCACAACCATAATGAGATTTGGTGTTCTTTTCTGGCCTACAAGCATGCATGCAGGCAGAACACTGTATAGATAACAAATAAATCTTTAAAAAACAATAATACAACTACTTTTTAATGCATTTACCGTGTGTCAGAAATTATTGTTAGTGCTGTATATACATTAGTTTGCCTTCCCAATAATCCCATAAGGTAGCAATGTGATACTGTCTTTATTTTATGGATGCCAAATTAAAGTCATAGATCAGTTAATTAATTTTCCCAAAATCATAAAACCAGGAAGCAGTATAGCTTAGATCTCAGTCCAGATCTATAAAACTCAACATGTCCATACTTAAAGCTATGATACCATATTGGAAAGGGCGAGGGGGACTTGCCAGAAACAGTCTGCCAGATTACAGTCCTCTATCAAGGCTTCATTGGTAACAACTGTTGCAGGGGGCCACTTGTTTGTTCCCAGCTGCTTAGCCCCCAAATAATCACAAAAAAACTATATTAATTAAATTACTGCTTGGCCCGTCAGCTCTAGCTTCTTGTTGGCTAACTCTTACATATTAATTTAACCCATTTCTATTAATCTTTGTATTACCATGTGGCTGTGGCTTACCTGCTAAAGTTTCAGCGTCTGTCTCTGGAGGGGCTATATGGCTTCTTCTTGACTCTGCCCTTTTTTCTTCCAGCATTTAGTCCAGTCTGCTCTGCCCCGCCCTGCCCTGCTATAGGCTCAAATCAGTTCTTTATTCATTAATGGTAATCACAGCATACAGAAGGAAATCCCATATCAAACAACCTCATAGGGAAAAGTATGTATAAAAAGTCAGGATAGTTGGGATTTTCCATCCCAGAATGTTCTTGGTCTGTGACAACATGAAAGACAACAACATTCAATATAGAATACCTTTTCTTTTCAGACTACATGTGTGTGCTTTCTGTGCACTCAGTTCACATACTTCTATAAACAATTGTGTAGCAATTATTGCTTTTATTGCCACTTAGAGTTAAGAATCTGAAATATCAATAAAATTATGCATGTCTTACAAATGGTAACTGGTTCTATCTCAGCTCTCACTGTAAACCCTCTATCACTATATGAGCACTGTCCACAGCTAGGTAAGCTTGGCATGAAGATGTCTGTGCTAAAGCCCTATGGAAAATATGGCTGGAAATTTGAGGAGATACAAAAAGATACCTTAAGTCTTCGCTATTCATTTTCTTGTTCTGAATCAGGTATCACCCCAAGTTAGTAGTCTCTTTTTAGAGTACATCCCTGCATACCGACTTCCTTTCATCCAAGAATGCCTTAATAACCAAGAATATTGATTCCACATGGCACAGGATAGCTCAGCAAATCCATATCCAATTATTCTCCTCTTTATTCGCAGTTAATTAATAGCTAACTATTGAAAGGAGATTAAAAGAATTGACTTCCTGGTGACACTGAGCAATTAAGATTTTAGCTCCCTTCACAAGTCTAATCACTGCCTAAGTGCAGATTAATAGAGATGGATCCCTTTTCTATCTAATTCCTATTTTGTAACCAACTACCCATTGCAGGCTTCTGACCTTACCAAGATGCTTTACTGGAAGCAAGTTTAAATCTTGGCCTAGTCAAACAAACATTTACAACCAATTAACCTATTGCTAATGACAAAATAGCTAGCTGTCCAGAAATGGGGAAAAGTAGCATAAGGAAGCCTACATTTCAATATGCCAGCTGATCTACTTAACGCTTCTTAGAAGTATTAGCAAAGAGATGATATAGATATAGATAGATACACCTTCCTTCCTTCCTCATCTGCATTTTATCTTGCTTTCCATTCTTTTTATTATTTCTTTTAATTTTAAGATTATAATATCATTATTTAATTTTTTCCTTCCCTTACCTCCTCTAATCCCTCCTATATACTACTTCTTGCTCTCTTGCAAATTCATGGCCTCTTTCTTGAATGAGTCCCTGCACCAAAGGCTCAGGAATCATTGTGATAGAGAAGCAGAAAGACTGGAAGAGCCTAAGTAACTCTGAGCTTGTGTCTCCTAGTAATCTCAGAAGCTACACACAGAAATCTTCACCAACATGACTGCACAAACATGAGTGGAATAAGGACAATAAACATGCTAATGTAGATGGGGGAAGCTCATAAGGCCTCTGCATATTTTTTTAATCTGGCGTTATTCAGCTCCAGCCTCTATTTTATTTTATATCTATGATTGTTTTGCCTATGTGTTTGCCTATGAACCACTTGCATGCCTGGTGCCCATGGAGGACATAAGAGAACACCAGACCCCTGGAACAGGAGTTCCAGATGGTTGTGATCTACCACATAGATCCTGGGAAGCAAACCTAGGTCCTCTGAAAGAGCAGCAAGTGAACTGTTGAACTAACTGTTTGAATAGTTCAACTAACAGTTGAACTATCTCTCCAGCTCAAGCCTCTCTGTGTTTAGCAGAGTACAGAGTCTATAGTATTGGGAAGGAAAGAGAGTTCAAAGGTTAAAAATGGTTTCCTCCAAGTTTGACAACTTGAATTCGATCTTCAGGTCCCACGTAGCAGAAGAGAACCGACTTCTATAGGCTGTTCTCTGACCTCCATATGTGTGTGTCATGACACAAATGCCATACACACAAACACTGAAAAAATAAAATGACTTTTGAGAAATAAAATATCTAATCTAGAAAGGAATAAAAACCTAAGACTAAAAATCCATGACTGTAGGCCAATAAGTAGACTGTTAACATAGCTTCTCAGTGTTGAATGTGCTCTTCATCTTGTGTGTCCCTTGGGTAATGCTTATCACAGTCTGTCCCTGGATATTAATACATCTCTGGCCAGATTCTGTCTCCCAGAATGGCTCTCCTAGGCCTGTGACTCAGGGCTTTAATTTCTAGAAGTTTGATTCTAGTCCCACACCAGGAGAGCTGAAGACGATGCCTTCTGTCTTGGCCTAATTCTACGCAACTTCCCATGCCCTATAGCAATAGCAGCAGCACAGCCTACCTGATCTAGACTCGTGAATGACAGTTTCATGTCTTCTCTACTGGGCAAATTCTCAAAACCAGAAGTTTAAATCTCGTTTCTCGGCAGGATAAAGTCACACATCAAAACAACAACAACCAAAAAAAATGTACTCTCTCAGAGCTAGAACAAAACAGCAGTGTATTTGCTATAAACTTAAAGAAAATGGGCCTAGGGAGGTGACTCAGTTAGTAAATTATTTGGCATGTAAGCATGATTGAGTTCAGTCACCAGAACACGTCTTAAAAAAAAAAAAAGGCATGATATACCAGGAGAGAAAGTCCACCCCTGACACTGCCTGGAGCAACAAGACCCACAGGCTGGATGACACCGAGACCTAGGATAGAACCAAACATAACTGAAGGAAAGAAAAATGCCTATGTAATGGTGCCTCACAATAATTTGCTACACACATCGATTGGTGCCTAGTCCAATTGTCATCAGAGAGGCTTCATCCATCAACTGATGGAAACAGCTGCAGACCCACAGACAAACCTTAGATGGAGCTCAGAGAACAGTGCAGAAGATGGGGAGAAAGGATTGTAGGAGCCAGAGGAGTCAAGGACACCATAAGAAAACGCACAGAGTCAACTAACCTGGGCATAAAAGGCTCGCAGAAACTGAACCACCAACCAGGAAGCCTGCATGGGACTCACCTGAGCACTCTGCATATATGTGACAGTTAAGTATGATGGTTCTCTTGTGGGACTCCTAACAGTGGGAGCAGGGCTCACTCTGGTTCTTTTCCTGACTTTGGGGACCCTACTCCTCATACTGGATCACCTTTCCCAGCCTTAATAGAAGATGAGATGCTTAGTCTTACTGCAACTTGATATGTCAGGTTTGGCTGATACTTCTGGGAGAACTCTGGTTACCCTCTCATATCCCCCTGCCTGTTGATCCCTTTCCTTTTCCCAGGTGGTAAGTCGTCCATGTTCTTGCAACAACCCCTCACCCATGCTTCTGTAAGGAACCCTAATTAAAGTCATTGGCTCATCAAAAATATAAGGCATAAAAGTAGTAGGAAAGGGATCAACGGGAAGGGGGATATGAGAGGGTAACCAGAGTTGAATGTAACCAAAGTACATTATATGCACAATACACATATGAGCACATCAAAAGAAAACCCACTAGTCTATGTAATTACAATATGCTAATAAATTTTTAAATTGTATGTGTTTGGTGTGTATTTGTGTGTGTGTATGTGGGTGTGGGTGTGTGCGTGGGTGTGTGTGCGTGTGTGTGCGCGCCTGAAGGCCAGAAGTGTTAGGTTCTCTACTGAGTTGCAGGCAGTTGTGAGCTACCTGATATTGTATTGTTTGATGTTGGTCATAGGTGCTGCAGGAGAGAGAAGCTTACCAATATGCTAAGCCTTCATTTTTCCGAAGGAGCAGAGAGCTTCAGCCTTCTTGAAAAGGACTGACACCCAGCCAGCTCACTCAAGTTACTTTATTGAAACATATGCAAGGTTAATAGGAGCTGGGAAAGATTCCAACTACCAAAGTCATCTTGCTCTTGCTGCGGGTGAGAGCAGACAGCCCACACAAATCTCAGTCCCTTTTCTTGGCTAGTCACAATCAAAAGTAAGAACTCTTTGTCTGCCCGGAGTGTCTTAGGACCAAGGTCAGTGCAGCTGCAAGTTCTCGCATTCACCAAATGAGATTCTCCAGAGAGACAACATTTCTTCCAGATTTAAACAGTCTCAAAACAATTCCTCAGCCTCTATTGATTAACCCAAACATTGCAAAGGCTTTGCTGAAACATTTCACTCAAAGCCAGACACAAAGGCCTTAATTTTACTTAAAGCCAGACATAAAGGCTTTAGTTACATATCAGTATAATATGGATGCTGGGACCTGAACTCAAGTCCAAAGCAAGAGCAATATGCATTCTTTTGTTTGTGTGAGGTTTTTGTTGTTGTTGTTTTGAGACAGGGTTTCTCTATGTAAGCCTGGCTGTCCTAGAACTCACTCTGTAGAATAGGCTAGCCTTGAACTCAAAGAACTTGAACTCCCAAGCGTGCTGCCACGCCTGGCTGCAACATGGGCTCTTAACCACTGAGCCACCCATTTAGTGCCTAATAAACACACTGTAAGATTAGCTTAAAGCAGTTTTATAATGTTTAGTTGTAAATGATGTAAAACATCTTGTGTGCTAGTTTGCTTCTCTACTATCGTGACAAAACACTGAGCAAACACAACAGGGTAGGGGTGACATTTCAACCTCACACTCGAGGGAAGTCAGAGCAGGAGCTCAAAGCACAAACCTGCAGACAGGAACGGAAACAGAAGCCATGGAAGGGTGCTGCTTACTGGCTTCCCCCTCAGGACTTTTTCAGCCTGCTCTCCTAAAGAGCTCAGGACCACCAGCCCAGAGGCGGCAGCACAGTGGGCAGAACCTCTTACATCAGTCTTCAATAAAGAAAATGCCCCCCCCCCAGACTTGCCAAGAATCCAGTTTGATGAAGGCCATTCCTTTATTGCTGTTCCCTCTTCCCAGGTGACTCAAATTTGTGTCAAGTTGACAAAACTTGACTTGACACTATGTGAAACATTTTTGTGCAAAGAACTGCTTGTGTGTTGAATGTGAACTTAGGACATCCCATTATTCAATCAAGATTAGTGTGAAAAGTGACTACAGGTTCAATAAAGTGAACACTACTGTCCAAGAATGACAAACAATTAATATGAAAAATGCACATGTAATAATTCTTGTATGTTTCTGTATATATTAATATACAGACTTCCTGGATAGTGATTATAATACTGGAATTGATTAAATGCAGAGAGGGCCATTTTGAAATAATAGTTCTTATATAACTTAATCCAAGTATTTAACAATTAAGACTGTTAAAAACTTGAACACGCACTTGAGTAAGCATTTAGAGCCAGCCACTAATTTACAGGAACTTCAAAAGACAAGAAATTATATCCAATGCTTTGATGACGTTTTTAGCAAAATCTACATTGAAAAACTGGTGGGAAATCCACCTATTTTCATCAGCAAATAAGAATAAAAATACTTATGAGCATCTTGATCCAAACATTCAAACACAAAAATTATGACATAGAAAATTTTTACATGTTTCATTATATTAAAAATATTCTACTGGCCTGGAGAGCTGGCTTGTCCATTATGAGTCCGTAACTTCTCAGTCAACAGACCTGAGTGTTCACATCCAAGCAAATCAGGATATCAGGTGGCTCACAACTATAACTGCAACTTCAAGGGATCTAACACCCTTTTATAGCCTCTAGCCTCTATGAGCACCATCTACACACATGTGCCCTTCTCTCTGTCTCTGTCTCTGTCTCTGTCTCTCTCTGCCTGCTTCCCCCCCCTCACACACACACATACATACACATAAATAAAACAAATCTTTAAAAAGAAAGTCCAGGATTTAAAAGATATGCTAGTAATTTGCACATAAAAATGTGGTACACTTGCTTGCTAGGAAGGTTCTGTGAATACGGGCACTTGCCAGGCAAGCCTGATGATTTCATTGCAGATCCTTACAACCCATGTGACTTCACCTACAGCTGGAACCCCAGTAAGCAGAGACAGGAGAATCCTGGGACCTTCCTAGTCAGCCAGTCTAGCTGGAAATGAGAAGCTTCAAATTCAGTGAGAAGCTCATTCTGAGGGAAATAAGACCACAAGTAAAAGGAAGCATGCAGCATCCTCCTCTGGCCTCAGTGTGTTCCCAGGAACACACATGTATACCAGCGTGAGTATACCACAGAAATGCAGAAAGAATGTGGTACAGTTTTAGTATTCTTCATGAGATGTAGAATCCTATTTATAAGTATAAAATTATCGACAACATTTTAGATTGCTTCAAAATAATACAGAAATTTATCTCTTCTCACTGCTGCTATTGGTGATGCAAAATATAAATGAATCTTAATAAATGGAGATATATGCCAGTTCATGAATGGAAAAAATCAAACTGTTATTTTACCACTTCTTTTCAAATTAATCTATGCTTTCAACACAATTTCAATCAAATCCCAGCAGGCTATGTAGTGGAGACTGGCAAGATTATGTTTATGAAAAAGTGAAACAGATGCAAAAGGTTTTTAAAATTGAAAGAGAAACATGAGGTTGAAGGACAGTATATGAGTTCAAGATTTTCTATAAAAACAACAGTACTTAATAGAGGTGTTAGACTAGATACATAGACCAGTGGAACACAAAGGAATTTGGAAAGATAATCACATATATGTGATGAGCTTCTTGACAGTTTTCTTGCATGCCTTGGAGTTTAACACAATACCTAGCATATGTAGACAAGCACTGTCTTTGTCTGACTTCTGTTGTTTTGTTTTGCTAACTTTTGTGGCAGACTTTTGCTAAGTAAGCCTCTGGAGTAGGTAGGATTATAGGTGTATACCATGGCATGCCTCTATTGAGTTTTTATTAAAGTACAGAGACAATAGTACAATGAAGAAAGTATAGTATATTTTTTTAATAAATAATGTTGGAACATTTAGACACCCATATGTCTAAGATAAAATGTCTAAGAGAAATTGAAGAAGCACTCTACATCACAAGTCATGTCCTACACACACACACACACACACACACACACACACACACACACGCACGCAACGTGCACATTTGCAAGTACACGCATGAATGTGCATGTGTATGCATACATACACAGATGAAATAAAAGAAAAAAATAGGAGCCTGCATGGGGCTCTGCATATGTCACATGGGACTGGCCTAGGCCTTCTACACATGTGTGACAGTATGTAGCCTGGTCCTCTTGTGGGACTCCTAACAGTGGGAACATGATCTGTTTGTGACGCTTTTACTGGCTTTTAGGACCCTACTCCTCACACTGGGTCACCTTCCCAGCCTTAATACATGGGGAGGTGCTTAGTCCTACTGCAACTTGATATGCCATGTTTTGTTGTTACTCAAGGGAGACCTGTCCTTTCCTGAACAGAAACAGAGAAAGTAGAGTGGGAACAAAGTGGGGATTAGGGGGAGGGACTGGAAGAAGAGAGAGGAAAACTGCAGCTGGGATGTAAAACAAATAAATTTTAAAAGAAAGAAAAAAAAAATAGTGGCTAATGAGAGTTAACCAAGTTTTCAAGTTTTACCTTAGGAAAGGCACTGGTTAAAAGAATGAAACCTTTCCCTCCGGCCTCAGGGAGTTAGGTGAAGAGGAGTCAAAACAATTGTTAAGAGCCAGAGCTGGTGGATGACCCCAAGGAAGCAGCATCGTTCCAGACACAAGACTGGTGCGGATGTGAACTCACAGAGTGTGGCAGCACACACCAGACCGGTACAAGATCAAACCCAACCAACTCCCCGCATGGGGGAGGTGAAGTGGGCACGAAGACACACCACCAGCCAAGAAGTTATTCGCAATTGATAGCTGCTAGGAGAGGAAAAATCAGTTTTATTCAACGGAGTGACAGTGGATATATCAACCACCGCTCAGGGCAGGCCCCACACCCAGCACAGCTCAGACTACAGGATTTTTATAGGGATTTCATGCAGACTTTACATTTAAAGGCCTGGAAAGAACAGAAAGTTTAAGATATTTTGACAATATAAACCATTATTAACTTGTTTGTTTGTTTGTTTGTTTGTTTGTTGAGACAGGGTTTCTCTGTAGCTTTGGAGATGGTCCTGGAACTAGCTCTTGTAGACCGGGCTGGCCTCGAACTCACAGAGATCCGCCTGCCTCTGCCTCCCAAGTGCTGGGAATAAAGGTATGAGCCACCATCACCCAGCTTCATTATTAGCAATATTTTAGGACCACTCTCATTTAAGTTACTTGAAAAACTGACAGTATACGTTGATCTTCTGTCCTTTGTAAATTAGAGAATTAACAGAATCCCTCAGACATAACACAAGAACCTACAGGGTGCTCTGTCGTAAGCACAAACTCTTACTAAATAAGAGCAATTGTCTTTTAACGGCAACTACATGAGATTACATGAAACAGAGATCTTCCCTGGGTGCTGGTGCCTCCAACACAAGCTCATCTCCAGAATGAGTTGTTTAACTCAGGCCAGTTGCTGAGGGTAAGAGTGGTACTGTGTACATAAAATAGGAGTAGCTGAATGTCACGAAGGCAAAGAGAGAAACCCTATGGTCCAGGAGACTTACCACACAATTGGGTGCTCACCCATTCAAACTGTGGCATGCTTCTACAGACCACGCTTATTTATACAGATAGTATAGGACCCACAGAAGACTTAGCTACTGCTACCTAGAAGAGGTCTGGGCCCAAAGGAATGGAATTGTCTTTCAGCAAGAAGGTGGTAAAGGCTGGGAATGGTTTGTTTGTTTGTTTGTTTTTTAAAGGAAGAAATAGAGAAGAAGCAAGAGGTACACTGATCAAAAAATAATGTGGGGCCGGGCTGTGGTGGCGCACACCTTTAATCCCAGAACTCAGGAGACAGAGGCAGGCAGATCTCTGTGAGTTCGAGGCCAGCCTGGTCTACAAGAGCTAGTTCCGGGACAGGCACCAAAAGCCACAGAGAAACCCTGTCTCGAAAAACCAAAATAATAATAATAATAATAATGTGGGGTGGAATGGAGTTCAACCTGCCTCCTCTTTTATAACACCAGAACTGTGTTTACCAAAATTCACAAGAGTCAGGGATAAACTATGTACCCAACACTCAGGCTAAAATCAATCATAATATAAATTCAAGAAAATTGTGAGAATTACTTGTCTGGCGGAGAAAGAGTATATTAAAGTCATTTATCAGGCAGTACCACGGCTACTAAGTGCTAATTAGCTGAATCTATTTTCTGGCTTTGTGAGCAAAGCTTTCCCGGGTCAATGTTCTGACAGGAAGTAGAAGAAACATGCCCTAGAAATTCAGAAACGCCGCAGCTAGAACCTAGAAGAGAGTCCTGTACAGGAGGCAGAAGGCAACCACTAAACGGCAATGAAGGCAGAGGGACTAGTCAAACTTGGAACAATACATCCAGATTTATTATCAACAAATGTGTCTCAATCTGGATTCTAAACCTTTTCAAATCACAGTCCCTAAGACAATTTAGTGAAGCTTGTGGGTTTCTTTATTGAATATTCTAAACCACTCACGGCGGCACACTCTTGCTTTTAGACTTTCAAACACTCTGGGGCAGTAAGATCTCAAATTCCAAACTAGCCTTAGCCATATATATATATGAAGACTCTGTCAAAAAGACAAACAAAAGAGAAAAAAAGGCATTTTGAGTGTCTGCAATATATGGGTGTGTGGTGTATGCACATATGTGTTTGGAGGTGTGAATGCCCTACAGATTGTAGATGCCAGAGGATGATGTTGGGTATTATGGAGGTTTGAATAAAAACTGTCAGCCTGTCTGTGGTGGTAAACACCTTTGATCCCAGCATTTGGGAGGCAGAGGTAGGAGGATCTCTGCACATTTGACTCCAACCTAGTCTATGTAATGAGATCCAAGACAGCCAGGACTACATATAGAGACCCTGTCCCGAAAATGAATAAATAGATGATAGATAGGTAGATAGATAGATAGATAGATAGATAGATAGATAGATAGATAGATAGATAGATAGATAGGAATAAAATTTAAAATAAAAATAAGGCCAGGCAGTGGTGGCCCATGCCTTTAATCCCAGCCCTCGGGAGGCAGAGGCCCGTAGATCTCTGTGAGTTTGAGGCCAGCCTGGTCTACAAGAGCTAGTTCCAGGACAGGTTCCAAAGCAACACAAAGAAACCATGTCTCAAAAAGCTAAATAAACAAATAATGAATAAATAAATAAAATGTCCCCACTAGGTTCAGATATTTGAACTCTTAGTCCTTGGTTAGTGATGCTATGTGGGGAAGCTATGAACTTTTGCAAGGGAAGCCTTGCTGGAGGAAGTACATCACTGGTGATGGGCTCTGTGGCATTATAGCCTCATTCCACATCCAATATACTCTCTCTGATTTCTGCACGTGGGTGAACATGTGATTCTCAGCTTCCTGCTCCTTCCATCATGCCTCATCTTCTATTACAGAATCATAAACCTTCTAGAATCATAAACCAAAATAAGCTCTCTCTTCCTTATGTTGCCTTTGGTTATGGTGATTTATCATATAATTATTACTGGTGTCTTTTTCTACCATCTTCTTTATTCTTTTGAGACAGGGTGGTCTCTCACTAGATCTGGAGCCAGGCTGATAGACAGAAAATCGCAGTGATTCTCTTGTCTCTGTTCCCCCACAGAATTAGAGTAGCAGGCATGTGCATGACCACATTCAGCTTTTTACATGGGCAATAGGGATTTGAATTCAGACCCTTGTAGTAGAAGGCTGCTAGTGCCCGAAATAATCACACAGAAACTGTATTAATTAAATCATTGCTTGGCCTGCAGCTCTAACTTCTTATTGACTAGCTTTTATATCTTAATTTAACTCATTTCTATTATTTTATATTTTACCGTGAGGATTGTGGCCTACCAGCAAGGTTCCAACATGTCTATCTCTGATAGTAGCTTCATGGCTTCTCTTGACTCCACCTTCTTTCTTCCAGCATTCAGTTTAGTTTTCCCTGCCCAGCTCTACTCTACCCTATCACAGGCCTAAGACAGTTTCTTTATTAACCAATGGTATTCACAGCATACAGAGAGGAATCCCACATCAGACCCTCATTTTTTCTCTTTTTGGTTTTGGTTTTCTGAGGCAGGGTTTCTCTGTGTAACAGCCCTGACTATCCAGAACTCACTCTGTAGACCAGGCTGGCCTTGAACACAGAGATCCACTTGCCTCTGCCTCTCAAGTCCTGGGATTAAAGGCATGCACCAAAAACACCCAGCACAGACCTTCATTCCTAGGTAGCAACTGCTTTTATCCATCTTTCCAGCCCCAAGAAAAAAAAATATTTTGTATGCACAAAAGAATGCATAATGGACTTCAAAAGAAAACAGTATTTCTATAGAAGTGTAAGGCAGTTTTACAGGTGATATGGTAACATGTGTTTCCTCATTAACACTATAAGTAGCAGTATCTACTGGTGATGCTCATTACGGCCATGATTTGAAAATAATGATAAGAGAAGACATGTAGTTCAGTGGGAGAATACTTGCCAGGCATGCATGAGGGCCTAGATTCTATATCCAGCAATAATAACAAAGAAAAACATTACTGATGATTATAGAAGTTATTAAGAACCTTTTACGCAGCCGGGCGGTGGTGGCGCTCGCCTTTAATCCCAGCACTCAGGAGGCAGAGGCAGGCGGATCTCTGGGAGTTCGAGGCCAGCCTGGCCTACAAGAGCTAGTTCTGGGACAGGCTCCAAAGCTACAGAGAAACCCTGTCTCCAAAAAACAAAAACAAAAACAAAAAAAAAAAACCTTTTACGTTCACTCTAGAGCAATGGTTCTCAACCTTCCTAATGTTGTGACCCTTTAATACAGCTTCTTCTCTAGTGCTGACCCTCAAACATGAAATTATTTTGTTGCTACTTTATAACTGTAATTTTGCTACTGTTATGAATCATAATATAAATATCTGATATGCAGGATAACTAAGACACCACCCCATGAATGGGTTGTTTAACTTGTAACCCACAAGTTAAAAACCACTGCTCTGTAACCTCTGCAATTTAACTAATTAAACATGTTTACTGTCATCCATTGTTCTTGTTATTTATAGAAAAAAATATTAAACGTTAGTTAGAGGGTAAGGAAAATATAGTTGTTTGCATCTATACAAGATTATTGAGGTGGGTGGTCCTTGGACTTCCCACAGGGCAGGGAAGCCTGATTGCTCTTTGGGCTGACGAGGGAGGGGGACCTGGTTGGGGGAGGGGAAGGGGAAGGGGAGGCGGAGGTGGGGAAGAGACAGAAATCTTTAATAAATAAATAAAAACGGGGCACTAACAAATATGAAAAATGCAGCATGCAAGACACATGTTCTACCCTTTCATTTTATTATAGTGTTCAGTCCTTTGAAATGACTACAGATGCTTCTGCAGTCAGTTTCATTGTACATTTCATCTAAGCATATTTTGGGCTGCATTAAAGAAATATAAAGACTCCCCCAGTCTTTGTACCCCATTTGAAATGTGGTAGGATGATGAAATTTTATTTTGTTTGTCATTTGTTGCATGATTTACTTGTTGCCTAGATTGCTGGCAGCCATAGAGCGTACTTAAATGCTAGTTAACCAAACGAATAAATTGCAGCATTACATCTAAAAAAAAAACTGTGATAGTTTGGATGTGAAATATCAATCCAAAGGCCCCCTGTGTTGAAGGCTTGGTCCTCAGTTGGAACATATAGTCTTTGAAAAGTGATTGACTCCATCTATCAAGATACCTCTTTCATTGCTCTCCCTCTCCATCCCTCCCCCAACTGAGCCATCTTAAATCCTCATGTTCTCAACCACTTCCTTCTTCCCCCCACTTCCAGTTTACCCAGGAGAGCTTAACTATTTTCCTTCCTGGGGCTTGAAGCCATTATAGGGTTAGGGAGAAACCTGGTGCTAGGGAAATTCCCAGGAATTCACAAGGATGAGCCCCACTAAGCCTCCTAGCAATAGTAGAGAGGATGCCTACATCCAGTAACTGATGGAAGCAGATGCAGTAATTCACTGCCAAACCCTGTGTTGAGCTCTTGGAGTTCAGTTGAAGAGAGGGAGGAGGGATCATCTGAGCAAGGGGAGGGGGGTCAAGATTATGATTGGGAAAACCAGAGACAGCTGACCCGAGCTAGTTGGAGCTCATGGACTCTGAACTGACAGCTAGGGAACCTTCATAGTACCAAACTAGGCCCTCTAAATGTGGGTGACAGTTATGTGACTTGATCTGTTGGGGGGCTGGCAGTGGGACCAGGATTTATCCCAGATGCATGAACTGGCTTTTTTGGAGCCCATTCCCTGTGGTGAGATACCTTGCTCAGCCTTGATACAGTGGGGAGGGCCTTGGTCTTGCCTCAACTTGGTAGGCCAGACTTTGTTGACTCCCCAAGGGAGGCCTTACCCCCTGTAAGAAGTGAATGGAGGATGAGGAGGAGGTAGGGGCTCAGGAAAAGGGGAGGGAGGGGGAACTGGGGGTTGGTATGTAAAATGAAAAAAAAATAAGAAAAGAAAAAAGAAAAGTGATTGGAACTGAGTTCCAGATGTAAAATAAATTTTAAAAAATAATTAATAAAAAAGAAAAAGAAAAATGATTGGGAGCCAGATATGGTGCCATATGCCTGAGCCAGCACTCAGGTGGTGGAAAATGAAAGATCTCAATTTTGGACCAAGCTGGCTACATATGGAGACCTTGTCTTGATAAAGAAAGGAAAAAAAGAAAGAGGGAAGGAGGGAGGAAGGGAGGAAGGAAGGAAAAAGAAAGCTGATTTGAACTTGACGGCTCTGGTCTAAATTGTGAGTTCATTCCTTAGTGGATTTAGAGGGTATAGTGGTACTATTGAGAGGTGACAGAAAATTAGGAAATGGACCTAACTGGAAAACCTAAGTCACGAGGGACATGCCCCGGAAAGATATTACACATGTGCTCCCTTTTGTGTATGGTGCTGGGAACTGAACTTAAAGACTATATGCATGTTAGCCTGTGCTCTACCGCTGAACTATACCACTTACTATAACAAAATTCCATAAAGGTGACTTGTAAAATTTAAAAAAAAATGAAAAAGAAATGTATTTCTTATGTGTCTGGATTCTGGATAGTACAAGATCAAAGCAGGAGATTTTTTTATCTGGGGAATGTTCATTTCCTGTACTAGATGGTGGCTTCTGCCTGGATCCTCATATGATACTATAAGAAGCAGTCTAGCACTCAGGGGTCTCTTTTATTAGAGCACTAACCATCCCCCCAAAAGCCTCACTTCCTAATACTATCATATTAGTGATAAGGTTTCAACATAGCAATTGTGGGAAATAGGGAACAAATATTCAGACCATGACACCCATAATGCACTTGTTGGTCTGAATTCCATTCACTTAAAGGAAGTAGGAGACACATGAATTAAAGAATAATAGCTATATGCTGAATACCCTTTAAACTGGCTCATGTATTATTTGCTTTCTGTACTTTTTGGTATATTTGAGATTTTTCATATCAAAGGAACTTAGGAGTAATAAAGAAAATGCCATTTGAACTTCAGAATTCCTCAAATCTATTGAACACTTATTGCTGCCTCTGACACAATTGTAATAATATAACATATAACAATATGTTATAGCAAGGTTTTAATGGGTGTAGAATACATACCAAACAAGAGAAATAGTAAGGAGTCGGGTCCAGTTTTCAAAGAAAGGAAGAGGATGGTAGAAGGAGGCCAAGAAGCCAAGCAGAAAGCTCTGAGGCTGGGCGTTTGGCCAGGTGTTAAGGTCTCAAAAGAGAGGAATTAGGCAACTAACCTGGCCTGCTACCAGAGGGAGGGGTGCTGGAGGAGTTAGTATAAGGGAACAATCTGAATATGAGTGGTGATGGGGAGATGGGGGGAAATTGCTGAAGTAGTCACCAGTGACAGCTTTTTGTAGCCTCCTTCATAACTATATCCAGCCCTGCATGCAAGGATCTGTCCAGTGGTTGTTTCCCACTCAAAATATGCATTCGGGAGGCAGAGGCAGGTGGATCTCTGTGAGTTCGAGGTCAGCCTGGTCTACAAGAGCTAGTTCCAGGACAGGAACCAAAAAGCTACGGAGAAACCCTGTCTCGAAAATTCAAAAAAAAATATGCATTCGGGAATATATCATTTAGACAAGTAGACGCAAACAGAGTCCATATCCATGCTTTGTGTCTAAGATATGAGTTTTAAGGTTCATTATCAGTCTCAAAAGAAAAATCAATCTGTATGTTTACTTTCTAGAGTTGGGCTTTTAAAGAAATATAATAGAACTTGGAGCTAATGTAAATCAAATGTCAGAGAGCTGAAATTAACCTTTGTTTATATTTCATTTCCTCTAACATTTGCCTGATTTGGAAAATAGCAACTGGGTTTTAATTACACTGTAAGAGCACAAATTCCCAGGATATGACCCTTTAAACAAATTTTCTTCCAAAGCCCATTCCAGTAATAAGTTGGTAATTGTTGTTCTCACAGGACAGCTCTGGCTGGCACCTTCTAGTAGTGGGCTGCAGGCCTCTGCTGGAAGCCAGATGCCCACACACCAAGCTCCTTACTCAGTCAAGAAAAGAAACACTGTCCAGACTTGGTCTCATCAGGAAAGCCTTTGGCAAACAAAAAGAACTTTGTCCCAAAGTCTTTCTCCTACATTAGCTACTAGCTGAGATAGCATCTGAACTTCCTGTGACTCTGCTGACCAGAACACAGTGACTTGTGCTTCTCATTCAACTGGCAAATCTTTATTCCTTTCCCTCCAGGAGTCCCAGTTACATCTCCCAGAACAATTCAGTAGTGAGTTGCCTAGTCCCCATCCACAGTGACACAATTCAGGGAGGATAACAGTATCTCTAAAAGTGGTAAAATCTTAGAGACTTTTCTAAAAATTAACTAGAATCCAAAGAAAACATAGGGGTTATTTTTCCCTTTAAAAATACCTTAGGCCTAGTGATAATGGCATCTCCAACCAAGTCTAAAGTCCTGGGTTCAAACAAGAGAACCAACACCCAGAAGTTGTCCTCTAACCTCTACACAAGCGCCACGTCACATGGGCATGCACACACACACACACACACACACTCTCTCTCTCTCTCTAAATGTTTACAATGTTTGCTTTAAAATTTAAAACCTTCTTAATTTCTAAAGTTAGCAGCAAGAAAAGCTGTATTTGCTGTTCTGAGGCTTTCAATCCTGTATTTATTTACAATCAGATTTGCCTAACCAAAGCTAGTTAAAAACACAGGCTCAGATGGACACAGTGACACGTGGCTTTAATTTAATTTCAGCACTTGGGAGGCAAAGACAGGAGGATCCCTATGAGTTTGAGGCAAGACTTGTCTATGTAGTGAGTTCTAGGACAGCCAGAGCTGTGTACAGAGACTCTTGTCTAAACAAAGATAAAATAAAAACACAGGCAGGAGGATGTTATCTCAAAGCCACTTGAAAGAGACTTTTGCCTGGAGAGAGAGAGAGAGAGAGAGAGAGAGAGAGAGAGAGAGAGAGAGAGAGAGAGAGATTGTGATTGGTGGGAAGAATACAGGCTCTAGAAAGAGCCAGTCTTAATTAAAGAGATCTCTTACTCACACTTGCTAGTTGTATGGTTTTAAATGTTAGTTCCTCTGAGACTCACTTTCATGATTAGTAAATAAAGGATGACCAAACCTAGCTACCATGTGTTACCATAAAAATTAAATGAGAAGATTGTATGTAACTCCTCCCCTAACCCTTAGTAACATGGGATCACCTTTCTACTACCCAGTCCCATCCCAACAGCCTCCTTCAAGAGCCATGAGTCTGGGGAGGCTCTGGCTGTCTCCAAGAAAACGCCTAGCTGTGAATATAGGGAGTCCTTGAACACTCTAGGGCCATATGAACATCTTCTTCATTTTACACCCCCACCACCACCAAAAAAAAGAACAGGAGACCAGAGAAGCAGTAAAAGGCTAATGGGCACAGGCAAAGGAAAATTTCTTTACTCCAATTAGAAGAGATGAGGCAGGCCAGGCATCTGAGGTACCAATAAATCAGTACCCACCATAATCTTAACTTGACAAAGAGCCACCCACCATGAACTTGGAAGAAAAAAAAAGGAAGGAAGTGAATGCAAGAAAAGAAAAAAGGTAAATGGAGAAAGAAAGAGGAAAGTAGTAAGAAAAAAAGGCTAAGAGAAAGAGAAATCCATCTCCCTAGAAACCGCTTGTAAACTGTTTGGATCCATGCCAAATTCTTATGCTCAAACTTAATCCTCAGTGTAATGGTATTTACAAGTGGGAGTCTTCAGAAGCTGGTCAGTTCAAGAACAGTGAATAAAATTGGTGTCCTTCTAAAAGAGGCTCCAGTGGTTTCCTTCTCTTCTTCCTGCCTGTGAGATCATAGCAAGATGTTAGCTCTCTGCAGACCCTAACCCTGATAATGACTTTATCTTGGAACTACCAGCCTTCAGAACTGTGAGCAATAAATTTCTGCTGTTTATACACAACTTAATCTATGGTATTTTGCTATAGTGGCCTGGGTGGATTATGAGAGGATTCTTCAAATTCAGGCTTATCATTCACCAGACTCCAGAAAGAAGTTAAAGATGTATTCCCACACAACAACTAAGAGAAGATGGGCTGGCAGTATTAGACAGGGGACTAGGAACAAAACGTCACCACCCACCCTTTCCCAAGGGCGCAGAAACTACCTCTGCCAGTAATGCCCCAAAACATCAAAGACAAGACAGACACCTGGACCACAGACAGATCAGGGGCTTTAGGGGGCAGCGGTTAAAGGGAGTCATGGTAGTCATGTTGATGGGGTGGTGGTCATGGTTGTGGTGCTGGTGGTGGTGCTGGTGGTGTTGGTGGTATCTCTTTCCAAAAAAATAAAAGGAACTGACTATTGCACTCTCACAGAAACACAGCAACATTCTCCTTCCTGAGGACTTTCCCATTGTCCACTGGGCCTGCTCTCCTTAAGGACAGTTAAAAAGAGTCTCTTGCCATGTCCATGGTGAAGTTACTGAAGCTTACGGCTTCCCATGTTGAGGTCAGGCATGCAATGTGCTCCCCTCTGTGTCCCCACTTTCACCCCTGGCTCCATGCCTCTAGGTAGATAGATAGATATATTGATGGATATATTCTAACCGCTAAAAAGCAGCCCATCTGGCTTCCCTCTAATAACTAGAAAGGAATGAAATGGCAAGCCCTCTGAAAGAGAAAGAGAATTAAATGAGAAAGTTTGTGTGGTCATTAGCAATCCTAGTACAGAATGTGTTCCATAAGTCTTAAGAGTTTTTTTTTTTTTCATTTTTTGGTTTTGGGTCAGAGTCTCATATAGCCTTCTGACCTCCCCGTCTCAACTCCACTAGGACTGAGATTATGGGCATGAGCTACCATGTCTACTTTAGCCATACCAATTCTGGAGATTAAACTCAGGGCTTTGTCCTTTTTGCTTCTGCTTTTGCTTTTGGTTTTTCAAGACTCATTTTCTCTGTATAACAGCCGTAGCTGTCCCAGAACTAGGCTCTTGTAGACCAGGCTGGCCTCGAACTTACGGAGATCTCCCTGCCTCTGCCTTCCAAGTGCTGGAGTTAAAGGCGTGCGCCACCACCACCCAGCTTAAACTCGGGGCTTTATATATGTTAGGCAAGTGTTCTACCAATTGAGCTATAGTCTCAAACCCATGTTGTTGTTCCTTTTAAAGATTTGTACAGTGCTGTTTTACTCTTCCACTCATTTATTCATGCAAAAAATATTTAAGTCCCTATTTTATTATGCGCATAAAACCGTGAGATACTTGGAACGGGGTGGGGGGAGTAGAAAGCAGGACACAAAAGCACCTGTAAGTACTCTCTACCCTTCAGGAGCTTACACCGTGGATACAAAATGTACATGTGGATGAGGCTGATAGAAATCATGGCAAGGCATGAAATATCCAAACGAATGAACCAGAATAAAAGAGTATGCCTGATATAATCAAAGCCAAACATGGCCACGTGCAACTTCTTTTGATCTCTGAAGGGAAGCCAAGATTTGTGAGAGCAAGGCTCATTGCCCACTGTGGCAGTAGCAGATGCACAGACCTAAAATTCCAAAGGAATGCCATATCTTCAAAGACAGTGCGAAGGCCAGCTAGCAGGAGGCCATAGGAAAGGGCAGTAGAAAGCACCGCCAAAGATATCCGAGCTCTATGACCACTTGTGACTGACGGGAACACAGAATACAGAGCCCAGCTTCTGATGTCTGGGGCCAGAAAGAGCATGGTGTCTGTGGAGAAAAGGGGCTGGTTGTAAGGAATAATAGACCATGAGAACCACCAGCACAAGGGAATCGGAAACAACAATAAACAACAGTAGAGAAAGGAAAACATTACCGATTACAAAGTTTAGCCCAGAATGATGATATACACCCGTAATCCCGGCTGAGACAGAATTGCCAAAGGCCAGTAGTTCAAAGACAGCCAGAGCTATATTGCAAGATCTCATCTCAAAAAAGTAATAACATCGTACCTAGAACATTCTCTGTAAGTTTATTTCTTAAATTAACTTCTGTCTGCAGCCTTGTTTTTCCATTTACCTAGTTCACTTCAAAGCTAAGAACAACAGGATTTTTTTTAACTGAACTTAAAATTCAGTTCATATGATTTCAATTGTTCTTGCCAAGATGAAGCAGTAAAGATTAGATTTACTAAACACTTGCAAACTGGTTTCAGACACCGAGCAGCAAACCCTGGAGGAGTGTAAACCCACGCTTTGGGAAACAAAGTGAGCCTTCCAATTGCTCAAGGCTACTTCCCTGAAGCAATGTCCAGTAGGCAGCACTTGGGGAAGGAGCCAAGTAGTTTTGTTAATTTGAAGAGACAGAAACTGATGATCAGGGACGCCAAGGTAGCTATTATTCGTGGGACAGAGTAGCAGAAAAGGGAGATCTACGAGATCTACGCAGAGGAAGGGACCCAGAGAGCTGCAAAGGAGGGTCTCCTAAGTCTTTGCTAATTTCATTAGTTCACTTCTGCGAGGAGTAAAATCTAGTTTTGCAGAAGAGATACCAAGGGGCTGAGAGATGGCTTAGTGGGGGAAACGCTTGCTTCGTAAGCACGACAACCTGAATTGGGATAACCAACCCCCACTTGAAAGTTGAGCGAAGTGGCACGTTCATCAGTATCCTCAGCACTGGAGCATCGGGGACAGAGATAAGCAACTCCTGGAGGCCTGTTGGCCAGCCAGTCTTGCCAAAGCAATGAGTTCCAGGTTCAATGAGAGACCATGTCTCAAAAGTTGGAAAAGTCTGGAGAGATGGCACAGTGGTTAAAAGCACTTGCCACTTCTGCAGAAGACCTGATTTTAGTCCCCAGCACCCACACTGGGCAGCTCAAAACTACCTGTAACTTCAATGCTAAAGAATCTGATGCCCCGTGACCTCCTACATGCACGTGGTACACACAAATTCTCACAGTCACAAATAAGTACACATGAATTTAAGTAAAGAAATAAATCTTTAAAAAAATAAGATAGAAAATGACAGGGAAAGATACCCAATATCTATCTACCTCCAACTTCCACAAGTGCAAGATGGGCGCACTCACTTGTACACACACGAGCACACATATATCCAACACATGCACACAAAAGATATACAAGGAATCTAAATGCACAGAAGAAGCTGGGCAGTGGTGGTGCATGCCTCTAATCCCAGCACTCAGGAGGCAGAGGCAGGCGGATCTCTGTGAGTTCAAGACCAGCCTGGTCTACAAAGGGAGTTCCAGGACAGGCTCGAAAAGCTACAGAGAAGGGGCTGGAAAGACGGCTCAGTGGTTAAGAGCACTGACTGCTCTTCCAGAGGACCTGGGTTCAATTCCCAGCACCCACATGGCAGCTCACAACTGTCTGAAGATCCAGTTGCAGGGGATCTGACACCTTCACACCAATGCACATAAAATAAAGTTAAATAAAGCATAATATTTATATATATATATAAAAGAAAAGCTACAGAGAAACCCTGTCTCGAAAAAAAACAAAAAAAAAAAAAAAAAGAAAACACTATCCTGAGTGAGGTAAGCCAGAGCCAAAAAGAGGAACATGGGATGTACTCACTCATATTTGGTTTCTAGCCATAAATAAAGGATATTGAGCCTATAATTCGCGATCCCAGAAAAGCTAAATAAGAAAGTGAACCCAAAGAAAAACGTATAGGCATCCTCCTGAATATTAACCTTCATCAAGCGATGAAAGGAGACAGAGACAGAGACCCACATTGGAGCACCGGACTGAAATCTCAAGGTCCAAATCAGGAGCAGAAGAAAAGAGAGCACGAGCAAGGAACTCAGGACCGTGAGGGGTGCACCCACACACTGAGACAATGGGGATGTTCTATCGGGAACTCACCAAGGCCAGCTGGCCTGGGTCTGAAAAAGCCTGGGTTAAAACCGGTCTCGCTGAACATAGCGGACAATGAGGACTACTGAGACCTCAAGAACAATGGCAATGGGTTTTTGATCCTACTGCACGTATTGGCTTTGAGGGAGCCTAGGCAGTTTGGATGCTCACCTTAGGAGACCTGGATGGAGGAGGGTGGTCCTTAGATTTCCCACAGGGCAGGGAACCCTGATTGCTCTTTGGGTGACGAGGGAGGGGGACTTGATTAGGCAAGGCGGAGGGAAAGGGGAGGCGGCGGTGGGGAAGAGACAGAAATCTTTAATAAATAAATAAAATTGTTTATCCCTCCAGAGATGCTTCATGCATGTAAAAACAATGCACAATTTGAGTACAGCTATGCCCGTCTTAGAAAGCCTGGACAATAGTAGATGTAGGAGCTGTGAACAAAGGGACAGTTATCAGGGCACTCAGCGATGAAGTGGCATGGCAGTAGAATAGGCATGCCTCAGAACAGGAGAGAGCTGATAAAGGTGGGCTCCAGGATTCTCCTCGGATGTCTTATAGAAAACAGTGTGGTCTTTTTACACGACCTATGTACATCCTCCTGTATACTTTAAATCAACTCCAGATTATTTATAAGACCCAAAACAGTGCAACGACTATGCCAATCATCATTATAACGTATGATTTAGGAAATGATGACAAGAAAAATGTCTGTACTTGTTCAGTACTGATGCGATGTTTCCTAATACTTTTGATCCGTGGCTGATTGAATCTCTAGATACAGGCGACTGACTTTGCATAAGCTATTCTTTTTTGCTCCTAAGTTCTCTTCTTGGCCCTTTGTTTGAATAATGTGTGCTTACCAGTTGGGCCCCAATTTAAGTGTTATTTTCTTGTTTTCTATCACCTTCCTAGTTTCTCTCATAACGTTCTTATTTTGGGTGTGGAGAGGTAGCTAGGAGACAGGGTTTCCTGTAGCCCAGGCTGGCCTTCAAATTGCTGGTAGCTGACAGGGGCCTTGAACTCCTGACCCTCTAGCTGTCATCTCCCAGCAGGTGTACAAATAAGCAGTACCAGTGTGCCCTGGAAATGACCTACTCCCCAGAAAATTTCTAGTAACTCAACCCTGGGAAGCTCTAAAGAAACACACTGCCTTCACTTCCCCTTACGTTTTGAAAGTCACTGGGTTTTTTTTTCCAGAAATTTAAAAGTTCTTTTTATTTTCATATAGAAGTAATGTGCTTCACAAAATATTGAAGGTTACTGTGGACTTGCTAATACATGCCTATGCTCCCAGCAACCGGGAGGTGGGAGCAGGAGGATCAAAAGTTCATCAAGTCCACAGAATCAACTAAGCAGCACTCATGGGGGCTCATAGAGACTGGATCAACAATTGGGGAGCCTGTGTGGGTGTCACCTAGGTCCTCTGCATATAGGCTATTGCTGTGTAGCTTGGTGTTCTTGTGGGACTCCAACAATAGGAATGGGGGCTATCTCTGACTTGTTTTCAAACTTTTGAGACCCTTTATTCCTACTGTGCTGCCTCATCCAGCCTTAATATGAAAGAATGTGCCTCCTTTTACTGCAACTTGATATAGCGTGTTTGGTTGATCCCTGGGAGAGCGGCCCCTTTCTGAAGGGAAACAGAGAAGGAATGGCTCTGCAAAAGAGGGGAGGTATGGGGGGAGGCTGGGGGGAAAGGAGGGAGAGGGAAACTGTGATCAGGATG
>NW_026068282.1:15736-21731 GCF_014885135.2 Alexandromys fortis | reverse complement strand
TATATATATACATATATGAGTTTTATTAAAGATACTGATAAAGCATTTCCCACATACTAAGCCATCACTGATGTTGGAATCCATGCAACCGAGCAGCATGTTATTGGCTCGCCCCTGGCCTTGCTGTAGCCCCACTTCAGACTGAAGCTTCCTAAAGAGTTAACACTGCTCTTCCATAGCAGTAATGGACTGTCTTCTTTCATAAAGGTGCCCTTTCTGCTCTCTGCTCTGTTCCCCAGTGAAAGATGTCTTTTGTATCTTAATGATTAACTGTAGAGTTAGCTATTCCTGGGGAAATGAATTAAAAAGACATGAGTCATGACTTCTAATCAGTACCTTTCTTTTAAGGTTTACAGAACCCAGGACATCTGGCGATGTACAGATAACAGTACCATAATTTGTAAATACCCTAGCTCTGGCATCCCCCTCTCTTAAAAAAAAAAAATCCCCACTAGGTCTTGTGCCTACAACCTGGAGGCAAGTTATTCTTTGTTGCTAATAGCTTCCGTGGGTTTTGTTGTTGTTGTTTTGTTAGTTTTCCAACTAAATGTTTTTCTTCATTGTATAACAACTTTCCTCAAATAATTGATCTTTTCCATTGGCCAGTATTAACTTGAGTTTGGTAACAGTTTTGTTTTCATGTAGATGTAACGCAGGGCCGTGAGCATTCTAAACAAGCATCCGACACCGACCCACACCCTCAGTTCTCGCTTTTCATAAAAAAAATAAATAAATAATTCGCGTTTCTCTTCAGAGGAGAACTGCCAGGTCCGTGAAAAACAATAAGTGACTTTCAAATCAAGTCAAGTTGATCATAATGGCAGCCACTGGCGAGTTTCAGGTGGTTGTTGCCACAAGGGAATTGCGACTCTGTGTACCAGGCTCCATGGTTTCAGGAGTCAGCAATCTGTTGTACAAATGTCCCTGTTTTTGAAAACTTGGCAACTACTTTTTAATATGTAAGTGTCTAGCCAAATGAAACATGTCTACAGACTAGAGGGGACCCACATCACTATTTTGCTTTGTCCTAACTGTAATAGATGACTCAGTACTATAACTGGAGTAAAAGTAGTATACCACGCAGGCTTGGTGACATATATTTAGAACCTAGGTACTTACCGGGTTGAGGCAAAACATCCATACACATAAGGTAAAAGTAAATAAACTTTTTTTAATTAAAAAAAACTAGGGTTGGCATAGTGGCACAAGGTATAATTCTAGTACTTAGGAAGCTGAAGCAAGAGCTATGTCCAAGGCCAGCTTGGGCTATGCAGACCTATCGCAAAAAAAGTAAATAAGAGCCGGGCGGTGTTGGCGCACGCCTTTAATCCCAGCACTTGGGAGGCAGAGGCAGGCGGATCTCTGTGAGTTCGAGGCCAGCCTGGTCTACAAGAGCTAGTTCCAGGACAGGAACCAAAAGCTACGGAGAAACCCTGTCTCAAAAATCCAAAAAAAAAAAAGTAAATAAGTAAAACTCAAGAAAAATAAATATTAAATAATAATAAAGTAGGTAAAAGCAGCATACCATAGAGACATAGAAAGAAACAGTCACCAAATTCATAGTATCATATCTATCGACACACTTGTGAAAAAGTAGGCCAAGGGATAATATAGCCCGGGCGCATTTCTTCAGCCTCCAGCCTTTGTTTGGAAGTCCTGAGTCACAGTTTATCTAAGCACAGAACATGACCCAGTCTCTGGCCAATGTTTAGCCTCCTAGATCCTGGCAATAAAATACAAGGAAATGATCATCCGAGTGCAATAAGCTTAAGAAGGAGCAGTGTTCTACAGGAAATGAGCTCTGGAAAATTTATCCTTAGGCCTTTGAATCTGCCAGTGCTTTATTCCTGGGTCTACCTGTTGAATGTACCCATTTTATTATAATTTCCAATAGTGTGTTTTTAAAACCCTTGCTGGCAAACCTGGCCTAGCAAAACACCGCAACTGGTTTTGCCACTTAATTCTCTATAACTCAATATTCTGCTGCTGCTCCAGCAGAAACACCCCTAAATGGTTTTCAACTCGAAGCACTGCCTGCAAGCTTATCTCACCGCTGGCGCTACTTTGTTTCTGCAGTCATCATTCATCCTTCCAGCTCCCTAACCTGAAACTCTCCCATTACTATCTCTGTGTAGCTCCATAATTCATGGACTCTTTCGTGATTTATTTTAGGCAATTAGTTTCCTGGAATATAGTCATTTTCCATAAAACTAGTGTTCGTAGCTATGGCTGGAAAATGCCTTCAAGAAAAGACATCCCTACCTCTATGCCAGTTAGTTCGACAGTTCTTCAAATGGCGAGCATTTCACTTTCTCTGACATACAGTTGCCCAAAACAATGGGGTCATGAGTCCCATGGTGAAAGACCAAAATGAGTCATTACTATGTGTTCTTTTAATGCTGCTTTACAGTTCATTCCCCCGTGGAATCTAGAACACTGCACGCTGCTGCCATTCAGTCCATGAGTTTCGGTTTGAAAAGTGGTTCATGTTGAAACGGAAGAACAAATCTGCCTATACATTTTCCCCCTTAGGGATGCCGTGTTCTCCTTTTTTGTATTTTATTTTATTTATTTTGTAGTTAGTTAGTTAGTTAGTTAGTTAGTTAGTTAGTTAGTTTTTCGAGACAGGGTTTCTCTGTAGCTTTGGAGCCTATCCTGGAACTAGCTCTTGTAGACCAGGCTGGCCTAGAACTCACAGAGATCCGCCTGCCTCTGCCTCCCGAGTGCTGGGATTAAAGGCGTGCACCACCACCGCCCGGCCTTGTATTTTATTTTTTGATGGGATCTCTCACATAGTTCTGGCTGTCCTGAAATTCACTACGTAGACCAGGCTGCCCTCGAACTCACAGAGATTCGCATGTCTGTGACTTCCAAGTGCTGGGATTAAAGGTGTACACTACAATGCCCAGGCTCACTTTATTTTTTTAATATTTATTTATCTACTTTCGTGGTGTATAAATGTGTGCCTGAGTGTACACATGGGCACCACATCCATACAGAGCCTGTGGAGGCTGAAAGCATCCTATGCCTTAGAACTGGAATTACACATGGTTGTGAGCTACCATGGGGGTCCTGGGAACCCAACTTCGGTCCTCTGCAAGACCAGTAAGATCTCTGAACGGCTGAGTCATGTCTCTAACCCACTGCCACATTCTCTTAACCAACTCCACCTCCCTCTTGGTCAGGCCCCTTGCCTGCCATTCTTCCTCGTCTTCTCATGACCACTCTTGTGCCCACCTAGATTCTATCTACTGAGTAGTCTGCTCTGTTCCTTTGGTTTCCCCACCAATCCTTTTGCTAGCCGTGACAGTTAATCTTGATTGTCAACTTAATTGGATCCTTAATCAGCAAAGACCTTTAGGCGGGTCTGTGGGAATAGTTCCGGGAGAGAGAAAAGCCTCCCTCAGAGCGGGCCGGCACCTTCCTATGGTAGCCCAGATATAAAGAAGTCCCAGAGAAAACCAGTGCTGCGTAAAGAGCAACCGTCACTTCTTGCTGGCGAGCTCGTCTCTCCCACGGCTGCTACTGCCATCCTTTGAAGTCTTCGGAGCCCAGCATCTTCAGCCTTCCAGTGTGGACTGAAGATGAGTAAATCCTCCAGGCCCTCAGGACCAGGCTAGGACTGCTGAGGTATCCAGCCCCATGGACTGAGCACGCTATTTGAATCCCATCCACCTCGTCGCAATTCAGACAGCCATTACTGGACTACCCAACCGATGCTGTGCAAGTTAGCCTAATAAATCCTCTTTTTAGTATGTATTCATTCTATCAGTCCTGTTCCTTTTCAGACCTCTATTATACCAGCTATGCACACACGGCTGTGTTCCCATAGCCACACTGGCCTGAAAGAGAAGCACCACACTGGACTTCTGAGTGATGTAACCCCTCTTACTAGTACATTCCTCATGGTGTGGTGAACTGTGTGTCCCCATAATCTGTCCATGCAGCATTAGCCTCCCTTGAGGATCCGACGTCGCCCGTCTACTGAAACGTGTTCATCTCCTAGTCCTTCTAGTTCGCTGTCCGCCATAGCAGTTCTGGTAAACTTATTTCCCAGCTTCTGGAATCGATCTTAGCAGCATGCTTGCACATTCTCCGGGTCCTTGCTAGGGGGATTGGCTATAGAATTCAGGAGAATATTCATATTTTGTATATTATATATGTTTATATTATACTATGTATAAGTTATCTTTTTTCAGATTTGAATTCTACCCCCTCGTGGCTCAACAGTATCAAATTGCTTGTCCATGCCTCGTTCCCAGACCCCAATGATACTTGCTGACAAGAAGTCGCAGTTTTATCAGAGTTTTGTTCTTTTTCTGTCTTGGCTGGCATATCAAGTTCCCTGTTGCATTACACTGGGACTTGATCCTGTTATTGGCCTACATTCAAGAGAACAGTAGGGTGTCTTGTAAGAGGCTGGCCTTCTTTACATTGTCTTAAGAGAATGGGGCTTGCTAGCTCTTCAGAGGGGACACAAGATCACCTCCACAAGCTCAGATAGTTCAGAAAAATCTAGGAGCTTGGGGTTTTCTGACCTTGAAGTCCAGACCAGAAGGGTCATGGTACTATTCTTTCCCAACAAGAACCCTGACCTCGGAAAACAGACCTGCCTTACTCTCATGATTAAGTCTGTGTATGTTCCTTGGCTTTCTTAAAATAAATCAATCAATCAAAAAGAACAGCTGTGGAACCCCGACTGGCACATCTGTAATTCAACTCCCACTCCTCAGGGTTGGGGATCACCACGGAAGAGGGAGTGGAAAAATCTTAAGAGCCAGAGGATGGGGAAGTTTGCTGTGAGACGTTGTCAGAAGCTACACCCCTTAACGTCTCACCATTACGACTGCCTAAACCTGAGCGGAACAAAGATAACACCCAATGGCATGGTAGCATGGATAGGGGAAACGTCCAGGAGGCCTCAACCTCACACAAATAACTATAGACAAGCAAGGAACACCGAGAGTGGCAGAGACCGTCTTCTGCAGAAAACAGCGCACGGGCTGGTTAGCCAATTTCAAGTGGTCAACCTTGAAACGATGCATACAAGCAACACTATACAGATTCAGCAGATAGTATGTATGCATTTATGAATATGCATATACGTATGAAAGGGAGCAGGAAGGTGGGTATGGGGGGGGCTTGGCGAGTGAAAGGTGTAAGGGAAAACAGTGTGATTATAACCTCAAAAATAGTAACAAGGAAGACCCTAAGAGGAACACATGAATTACCCAGGGAAGGGGAATTAGATGAGATCTCCTGGGTAAACTGGGGGCCATGGGAAGCAGTACAGGGGAGGGGAGGGGAGATGAGAACATGAGGGAATGGGATGGTCGAGGAGGGAGAGGGACAGGGTGGGAGAGCAATGACAGAGAATGCTTGAGAGAGAGCCACTGTGGCATTAAGGGAGAAACCCAGGGCTAGGGAAATTTCCAAGATTCAGCAAGGATGATCCCAGCTAATAGTGGACTCCTAGCAATAGTGGAGAGGGTACCCGAACTGACCTTCCCCTGCAATCAGATTGGTGAATGCCCCGACTATCATCATAGAATCTTCAGCCAGTAACTGATGTAACTACATGCAGAGACCCACACCAAGCACCTGGCCAAGCTCCGGGAATCCAAACGAAGAGAGGGAGGAGGGAATATATGAGCAAGGGAGGTCAAGATCATGAAGGGAGAAATCTATCTACAGAGGTAGCTGAACCAAGCTCATGGAAACTCAGGAACTCTAGACTGACAGCTGTGGAGTCTCCATGGGACCGAGCTAGACTCTCCACATGTGGGAGACAGTGGTGAAGCCTGGACTATCTGAGGGACTCCTGGGAGTAGGACCAGGATCTATCCCTGGTGCATGAGCTAGCTTATTGAAGCTCATTCCCTATGGTGAGATGCCATGCTCAGTCTCAATACAGCAGGGAGGGGCTTTGTCCTGCCCCAACTTGATGTGCCAGACTTTGTTGACTCCCCATGGGAGGAGCACTTACCACATTGGG
>NW_026068282.1:11423-13079 GCF_014885135.2 Alexandromys fortis | reverse complement strand
AAAAAAAAAAAAAAAAAAAAAAAAAAAAAAAAAAAAAAAAAAAAAACTTTCCTTGGACCCTCCATGCCTCAAGTCTCATAAAGAGCAAACCTGACTGGCACTTTAACTGACAAGTAAACCAAGATGAGATGCTTTACACCAGGTGGCTCGGCAAAGCTAAAAGTGAGTTCTCCGACTGTTGATTGAAAGGCAGCCGTTCTCTTCATCCGATGACTGCTACAGAAGCTCTAGTAATACATCCCCTTAAATAACTACGTTGGTCATTTGATCAGAGTTCCAGACTGGCCATGTTCCCCCTCTTTTGATGCATTTGAATCAGAGATCCTATCTGAGGATGCTAATCCAGTTTCCCCATGTCTATATTCAGTCCGTTGCTATCCATTCTACTTGGTTGCTGGTTTCCTATCACCTCTGTTTTCTCTTGTAAATATCATGACTAACCACGCTTTGGCTGCACTGAGCAAAAGCAACATTCCCAACTCCACGTCATTTTTTTCTCTCCCTGTGTCACTTTTTAAATTTCAACACTGGGGGGGGGGGTGCAATGAAATGGCAGCACTAAAGACTAATAGCCACAAGATGGCAGAATTTACCACTCCATTTTTTCCTTGGGTCTATCGTTTATTCATTCATTCATTCATTCATTCAAGAATTAGCTTGGAGTGAAGTGTAGTGGAGACCCCTGCAATCCCAGCACACAGAACTCAAGAGACTGCGGCAGAGAAGCCGTGAGTTCAGGAACAGCAAGGGCTACATACCGAGACCCGGTCTTAAAATCGTATATATCTTTGGGTGCTGGCTTCCCAGAAGTCCAGAAAAATACAAACAATGGACACACGTGTGTTTCAGATCTTGACTGCCTGGCAGCAGGGAGGAGTCTGTGAAGGAGGGATAATGACAAAGCTGAGGGCACTCAGCTGAAAATAAGGTCACCGTAGGAGGCAACCAGAGGAGCTTGGTTCCAGAAACCTCCAGAGATATCAGAATTTATTCACACTTCAGAGTGGCATTCCAAACATTCTATGAACTATACACAACTTCTTGCATATTTTAAGTCATCTGTAACTTACTACATAAGTAGGTTACTTACACAACTTAACACCAGGACCTGGGAGATAGCCCAGTCAGTAAAGTGCTTATCAAGAGGACTTACTTGAGTTCAATTCCCAGAACCTACGGGGGAAAGCCAGGTGTGGTGGCAAGTTTGTAATTCCTTCTCTGGAGAGACGGAGACAGGCAGAACTCTAGGGGTCAATGGCTAGCCAGCCTAGACTAACCAGTGAACTACAGGCCAATCAAAGACTCTCTCTCTCTCTCTCTCTCTCTCTCTCTCTCTCTCTCTCTCTCTCACACACACACACACACACACACACACACAGGTCAAGGTAGACCTCTGGCTTCCACACACCAACACAGATGCATAAACCTGCTCACACATGAACACCTACACACAAAAGAAAAATTCAATACAACTCAAATTCTATAAAAATATTCATCATATGAAGAAAGTATGGAATATATACATATTAGAGTACTACTCAGCAGTAAAAAACAAGGACTTCTTGAAGTTTGCAGGCAAATGGATGGAAATAGAAAACACCATCCTGAGTGAGGTAAGCCAGACCCAAAAAGAGGAACATGGGATGTTCTCACTCA
>NW_026068282.1:0-9469 GCF_014885135.2 Alexandromys fortis | reverse complement strand
ACTCTTTATTTTCATGTTGAATTACAGCTTTTTAAAATCTCTCTTCGCCCTTTGGTTATTGTGGCAGTTTGAATAGGAATAACCCCAGAGGTTTAAATATTTGAATACTTAGTCATTAGGGAGTGGCACTAGAGAGGGATTAGGAAGTGTCAGGGCCTTGTTACACAAGTGACGCACTTGTCACTGGAGGTGGGCTTTGGGGTTTCAGATGCTCAAGCCAGGCCCACTGTCTCTATCTTCCTGCTGCCTGTGGGTCCACATTCAGAACTCCAGCTCCTCTCCAACACTATTTCTGCTTGTGCGCTGCCATACTTCCCACCGTGACAACAATGGACTAGAACTCTGAAGCTGTAAGCAAGGCCCAAATAAATGCTTTATTTATAAGAGTTGCTATGGTCATGGTGTCTCTTCATAGCAATATAAGTCTAAGACAGTTGTGGACTACATGGAGCAGGGTCTATGAATTGCCTTTGTACCTAGCTTAAAATAGATATTTACAACTAATATAGAGTAACTACTTAGAAAATGTTTGGACGTCCAGGTGAGGTGGGGCCCAGAGATAGATGTTTTATAACAAGCTACATAGATTACATGGGCAGTGAGTTTAAAAATTAGTATTTAACTGAATAAACGCATATATAACAGAGAGGGGAAGCGCATCGTAGAAGAGAGCAGATTCAGGAAAAGGGAAAGATTGGGTTATCTTTCTTTGCATGAAGAGATGGGGCAGAGGGAAGAAGGAAGAGATGAAGGAGGGAGGGAAGGAGAGAGAAGGAGAGGAAGAGAGAGAGGGAGAGAAAGGAAGAGGAAGAGAACGAGAGAGAGAAAGCAAGAAAGATTTATCTTAATGGTAACCTCTAGACCACTTGGTAGAGGATCACTAATGCCCGTGACTGTCTTTGAGCTATTATTAAATCTTATCTGGGAAGATGGCTTAGTCAATAAAATACTTGCCCGGCAAGCACAAGGACCTGAATTTGTTTATGTGTGTCTTTTTAAAGCAGGAATCTCTTTTTTTAAAGTATGAGTATTTTCCCTGCATATATGTATATACACTACATCCATGCTTGGTGCCCAAGGAATCCATGGGAGGTCATCAGATCCCCTGGAACTGAGGTGACAGATGAGTTCTAACCTTGGTTCTGGGAAACAAGGGTCCTTTGCAGGAACAGCAAGTGCCCTTAACCACTGAGCTCTCCAGTGCCACAACCTGGGCTTGCTCTCCCCAAACCTACATTAAAAAAAAAAAAAAAAAGCCAAAAAGCAGTGGTGTGCACTTGCAATCTCAGCTCTGGGGCAGGAGAACCTCTGACCTCCCCATGCATGTGCATACATGTGATGTGTGCGCACACATGCTCACACATGTCTGTACATACCTACACATCCCAAATAGGACAAAGGAAAGAGAGATTTCACCAACTTTGTGAGGTTTTGCATATTTAGAAAACTGCTCCATGCATTGTTTCCCCTTGGACACCCTTCAGAAGTGGATGGAAAAGGCAACAGGTAGACTGGTAGTGTAACCCACTGGTAGAAGACTTGCCTGGCACGGATGGCACAGTCCTGAGCCCCACCCCATAAAATAAAAAGCAATTGGTGATAGGGTTTGCCTGAGGCGCTTGTCTGTTTCAATAGTGTCAGAGTAAACCTTCACCAAAGTCTGTCAAACCCTGACCAAAGAACTTTCTAGTCCCCTAAGGCTTGCTGAAATCCCGTGCCCCTATGTCGAAATTCCAGGCCATTGCCTAACTCAGTCACCCACTTTCACCCGCATCCTGGTAGCCAGAACAAGGGCAGTTTCTAAAGCTAAAACAGCCTTGTCTGGACAAGCAATTGCAGGAAGTAGAAACTGCAGGCTCCTGCAGCTGCATCTGACTTCCCGTTCTCCAAACCGCCTATATGAACTCCAAGTTTCACCTTCCCCCTTCATAGGCACCCCTTTTCCCACAGGAGAGCATCTGCCCTTTGCTGTTTGAATTAAACGGTCTCTTCTGCTGGGGTCCTTCTGCCTTCTCCCTACACTGCAGCAGATACCTAACAAATGGCATGCTAGCGCTGGACAGACCTTGGAAGTAAGAATCAGGAAGTCCTTACAGCACTGCTTCGCTAGAAAAGCAGCATTAAACTGTCCCTTGGCAGCAGCCAGCCGGCACTGCCAGAGCTGGGGAAACATGCTGGACAGGTAAGATTCCAGCTGAAGTCTGGAATCAACCCTGGAAAGATGGCTAAGGAGCAGGGCTTCACGCTGAAGACGCTTGATGTATTCAACAGATAAAATAGCAGCAATTTGGAAGCCTGTTCAAAACTTGCGAAACAGGTTGATGAACTGGCTTGGGGCCGTCAGCTGCAAAGAAACACATGCTTCAGAAAAGGCTGTACAAAGGGGAGAGGAAGAAACATCTGAAGGAAGAGGTCAGGCCAGAGGCCGGCCTGCAATACCAGCTACTCTGGAGGCTGAGGCAGGAAATCAGCATGCTCTACAGAGTCGAGGCAACCGTAACAGCTGTGTTTGTGACGGATTTTCTGGACTAGGATAATTGAGGGGGGATCATCCCCTTTACATCACGTGGGCTGGGGTCCTAGACAGAATAAAAAAGAGAGGTAATTGAGCACAGACATTCATCTCGCTCTGCTTCCTGACCATGAATGCCTTGTGATCGATCAGCTGGTATACTCCTGCCGACACACCTTGCCTGCCATCTTGAACTTCCTCTCAAACTGTGAACCAGAATAAATCCTTCCTTTCTCAAGATCCTTTTGGTCCAGTATTTTGTTGCAGCAACCAAGAAAATCACTAATACCGCAACTTAATGATACCCTGTCTCCAAAAAAGGCTGGGGATATATTTCAGTGATGGAGGGCTTGCCTTCAATCCCCACTTCTGAAAAACATTCACACTACTTGAAGGTCAAGAAAAGAGCTTTTGAAACTTAAAAATGAATAAATTTAAAAAATAAGAACGTTATTTCATTTTAAAATAACAACACATGACATATTAATATAAATACTGTGTTTTTAGTAAACGATACTTTTTATTCTCAGAAAACACAAGTCAATTTTGATGAAATGGGATCTACACTATATTATAAGGACGTGGGAAAAATAAAACTTTTTTTATCCAATTAGAATCTGTCTTCTTCTTTTTTTTTGGGGGGGGGGCTTCGAGACAGGGTTTCTGTGTGGCTTTGGAGCCTGTCCTGGCTGGAACTAGCTCTTGTAGACCAGGCTGGTCTCGAACTCATAGAGATCCACCTGCCTCTGCTTCCCGGGTTCTGGGATTAAAGGTGTGCGCCACCATCACCCGGCTTAGAATCTGTCTTCTGGTGAATCCTGGGGGTCTAGTTCAAAAATTACTATTATTACTATAATGTGAGTTGGTTATTATAAATTTTCATCTGAAAGAAAATGATTTGGGGTGTAAAAAAAATCTTTTGAAGCCAGACAGAAACCTTCCCTGAGGCACAAGAGAGACATGGTGGGGATTAAACTTGCTTAGTGTCAAAAGAAATCTGTCTTTAATCACAGGTTTCTGCGATGATTAAATGAGATATTTGAAATGACAATGATCAATACTTTGCTCTTAATCAATATTACCATGTTCTTCCCTTCTGGTAAAAATAATGTTTATTCCTCCATATGATCCAGATTAAAAACCAGTCTCTCTAATAAAAAAATTAAGAAAACTAAAGAAAAAGATGGGCCAACTTAATTGTACAAGGCATAATAACATCTACATAACTAAATACTAAACATCAAACAAAAGACTGTGTTCTTAAAGTAGTTAACATTCATATTACAAAGCACTGATAGCTTTAGAAACAGTTTTAGGTATATTTTGTTTTCGGGGTCTGAGTTCTTTCCCTGTATATATGTATGTGCACCACATGCTTGCCTGGTACTTGGTATACACGGAGGCCAGGAGAGGGTGTCGGATCCCCTAAAGCCCGAGTTTCAGAGAATTGTGAGCCACCATATAGGTGCTGGGACCCAAACCAGAGTCCTGTGGAAAAGCAGCCAGTGCTGTTAACCACTGAGCCATCTCTCCAGACCCATGATTTATGATTTCAATTCATAAGTCAATTAAACATTTAAGGCATAAGATATCCAGTAGAACTAGCAGAAACTTAAACAGAATATTTCCTAGAAAAAATAAACACAAAAGCATTTTTTTTTACCAGCAAGTAGATTGCAGGAATAGCTAGTGGACCCATGGCCCAGGGGCCCATCCCCAGCAGCAGTCAAAAACTAGCAAAAAAAAAAAAAAAATAACAAAAAAGTATTCAAGGAATGCTGCTGGGGAGCACACTAAATTTCTTGCAGAAAATTCTGACAATTCAAAAAATCACGTGTAAACGAAGTATGATGACGAACACCTATAGTCTCAGTATTCAGGATGCTGAAGCAGGATCACGGTGAGAGTGAGGCTAGCCGGGGCTAGAAAACAAGACCTTGTCTCCAAATAAAAGTAACACTTCTAGAAAGAGCCTGCTATTTGCCAAGCACTGTGTGATGAGACCGATTGGCTCCCTCAGTCCTCACTCAGTTTTCCCACAGTGATGCTGACCTCAGGATCCCTACACCACCCATCCATGTGGTTAAACAGCAGAGATCCACTGTACGACAGGATTGAAATGGTCTGGATTTACTACCACATTTTTTAAAGGACACAAAGGAGGATATGTGTATATATATTTGTGTGTGTGTGTGTGTGTGTGTGTGTGTGTGTGTCTGCCTCCCATTTTTTGGCAATGCTGAGTATGGAACACAGAACCCCACACAGGCTAAGAGATTGACCCCTGAGCTATACGCCACAACCCACCATTTCTATAACATTAGACATTACATGAACATGTCTGTAGGTGTGTGGACAGAGAGAAAGCTTTCTGAGATATACACCAAAATGAGGGCAGCAGTTATTTCTAGGTGCTGGGATTGTAGATGATCTGGACTCCCATTTTATGCTTCCCTATTATCCTTGTGGAATTTTGCCGTCATGACACCTGTTTCCTGGGAGGTGACTTTGTGGGCACACAGTCTATACAGTCACACAGAGGCCCATATCTTAGAGGAGCTCATGTTTGGTTTAATGCTCTCTTGTCACTGATTTGATTCTTTTTTTTTAATCATCACTGTTTGTTGAATCTCATACTACCAAATTATTTATGCATATACATGTACATGTACATGTGTGTATATATATATATATATATACCAATGTGATGATATTTATGCCTCATTACCCTCTCTTGTCTTCTCTCACTGATCCCCTTCTTCTTACCTAGGTCCCCGTCTTAGTTTGGGGGATCATTGCTGTGATGACACACCATGACATAAAGCAACTTGGGGAGGAAAGGGCTTATTTCGCTCACAGTTCCATGTAACAGTTCATGGAACTCAAAAGCAGTGAGGGCAGGAACTCAAACAGGGCCGGGACCTGGAGGCAAGAGCTGTTGCAGAGACCATGATCGGGTACTGCTTACTGGCTTGCTCCTCATTATCAGCGTGCTTAAATCAGGATCACCAACCCAGGCCGTGGCACCTCCCACAAGGGGCTGGACCCTCCCCCATCAATAAGAAAATACCTTTCAGGCTTCTGTACAGCTGGATCTCATGAGGCATTTTTCTTAATTGGGGTTCCGTACTCTCAAATGACTTTAGCTTATGTCGAGCTGACATAAAACTAGCCAGTTTCATGCTGTTCCGTGCCACATTCAGTTTTGTTAGGATTGCTTTCATGGGTATTAGTGGCAGATAGTTTACAAACACATGGGCACATTGCCAGTGGCTACGCCACTGAAGAATGTCTCCCCCTCTCCCAGCAACCATTATCTAGCTACATATAGATCGTCATGAAGGAACAGTGTCCTATAAGACCCATCTCCTCCCATGACAGGATGTCGATGGGACCCATTGAAACTTTACAATTCATAAGGGCTTCACATTTTTGTTTGGTGCTGAGTCCGAGAATTCCATGCAAATCCCACCAATATATCCTTAGCTCTTCAGTTTGAGCCACTGCAAGAACTTGATATTCTCATTTCCTTCCTTCAAACACAAGCAGAAAAAAACCTTCTTAAGAAAAGTTAAAGAGTCGGTAGTTTCTGACTCTTTTATGTTTCTTATTTCTTTTTAATTGTTCCATATTTTAATTATCTTTTTATTAAGGGGTGTCTGTGGTGGTCAAAGGATATCTGAGTCAGGATGGGGACTCTAATTAAAGTCCTTAAGTTTGAGCTGGAAGCACTTTTACCCATTGAGCCCCCCCCTACACACACACACACACACATACACACACACACACACACACACTGAGTCTTTTTTATCTGTTCCCTTGGAAAAGAGAAGGAAAACTTCTGAGAATGGATTACTTTTGTTGTCTACTGAAGTTATGTTTCACACTCTTTCCAAGCCACTAACAGGATAGATTATGGGTGGTCATGCAATCAGCCCTATATAAATGGTTCCATATCTGTATAACTAAGGATAAAAAAAAAAACCTTGAAAAAAGAGGTTGTCTGACGACCAGGTGTGGTGACTCTTTTAATCCTAGCATTTGGAAAACAGAGGGAAGGCAGATCTCTGTGAATTCGAGGCCAGCCTGGTCTACATTGGGAGTTTGAAACTCAGCCTCAAAGAAAAGAAAGGAATAAATCGGCAACTATTTTTCTTGTCATTAGTCTCTCAACAGTACAAGAATTATGAACTATTTATAATGTATTATTTACTATAGCCAAACTAGAGATGATTTAAAGTTCACAGAAAAATTCAAGTAGATTATATGCAAATACTACATCGTTTTATAAAAGCGACTTAAGAATCCTCGGATTTGGATGGCGGGAGTTCTGGAATCAAATGATAGCTGAAAGAGGATGGTATTGGGTAATTTGCCCATATTTCCCAATTACTAGTATTTCCAGAGGAGAACATGCTTTTCTCCTGGTCTCCTACTCCAACAAACTCCAACCACTATCATATTTTATTTACATGCCATTAAATCTGCAAATGTAGGTTATCTGTATATTTAGCAATGAACTTTAATGTCTTCAGCTTCACCATGCAAGGTCTTCATAATATCTGTTAGTAGTTTCAGAGCAACAACTATAGTCAACATTTATAGGCACCAGTGAATATAACTAAGCCCATCCCCATGAGACTCCCTTATAGCTTATTGCCCTTGTCAACACGGTTTGAATTATTCACAAAGAATAATATAGTCATCAATTTAGAAATTTCATTGTGTATTTCTTCCTTTAGATCTTTTGCAAACACTTATTATTTTATAAAATGTGTCTCGCTTCGTCGTGTCCCTAAGAAATCATGCTTTTGAAATGTCAAATAATTTTCATAACATCCTTTATCCTTTGTCTCCTGCTTCTTGCTTTTTAAATATTTGGTGGGATATTCGGAGTTTCCTATGTCTAAGGCATTATCTATTGAGAGGAAAAGGAGTCAAAATCCTAAAGTATATCTATTTCCTTCAAAACAATGCTCAGAGTTATGTGTGCTGACCCAACCCTGTAATCTCAGCACTTGGGAGGTGGAAGCAGGGAGATGAAATTCAAGGCAAGCCTCAACGATATGGTGAATGAGAAGCCAGCCTGGGCTACATGAAATTCTGCCTCAAAAATAAAATAAAGGAATGCTGGAGGTTTTGGCTCCATAGTCTGATGGAGGAAGGTCATTGGTTAATTATAATAAACCAACTGCTTGGCCTCATAGCTTAGAACATAGATGGGAGGAGTAAACAGAATAGAATTCTGGGCGGAAGAGGAAGTGAGGTCAGACTCTGCTCTGCTCCCGGACAGACTCGACAGCTCTGCTCTGGAGCAGAGACGCCATGCTCAGCCCTCCCAGGTAGACGCAATAGCTCTGCGTTCTGAGGCAGACGCATGAAGCTCAGACCCAGGATGGACTTAGGCTAGAATCTTCCCGGTAAGCGCACCTTGGGGTGCTTACACACATCATTAGAAATGGGCTAGTCCAGGTGCGAGAATTAGCCTGTAAGGGCTAGAGTTCATGGGCCAAGCAGTTCTTAAATGAATACAGTTTGTGTGTTGTTATTTCGGGCATGAGCTAGCCAAGCGGCCAGGGTGTTGGGGACGCAGCCCCGCCGCTCCTATTTCAACAGTAAACCAACTGCTTGGCCTTCCTCCATCAATAGTCTCACAAGCGTGGGAACCTGACGAAGCCTAGAACTCGTGTAAAAATGCCAAGCTTGTGCTGTATGGCGGTTATCTCCAATGAGAAACATTTCCTCCAAGGAGGGAGAGAGAGGCTCCTGAGACTCCAGGGGTAAACTAAAGGTCATGCCCTGAGAACAGAAACATGGCAGATTCTTCCCATCTGCCACCACCTCCAGAAGTATGACAAGGAGTCGACAACTGCAGGCGAGGAAACTGAACAGCTGACGTGCAGGGAGGAGCGCTTTCTCCACTGTGCAGTTGGTTACATTTACAAAGCTCTAGGGTTGCAGCTCTCGTGAGTCATCACCTGTTCAGGAGTGGGCTTTGCAGTGACACAGCTGCTTTTGAGACATCTGTGCTCTTTCCAAGTAAGCCCTCACCCATGTTCTGTTAGTAACCGTGTTAAAAGCCCATTGGCTTATCAAGATGGACTTTGGTGCAGCCATTACTTTGGTGTCTCATGAGTTCCCTTTCTGGATAACTAGATGTGTGTGTGTGTGTGTGTGTGTGTGTGTGTGTGTGTGTGTGTGCCTGGATAACTAGATGTGTCCGTGTATGTGTCTCTGTGTCTCTGTGTGTATTTGTATAACTAAATGAGTGTGTGTGTGTCTTTGTGTTTGTGTGTGTCTGGAATACTAGATGTCTCTGTGTATGTATCTCTGTGTGTGTCGGGATAACTAGATGAGTATGTGTGTGTGCGTGTGCGCACGCACGCGCACGTGCTGCATCTCTCCAGGAAAAGTCTGTCACACAACAGCATGGTAGCATGTGCTTCTAATCCCAGTCCTTGAGAGGTGGAGACAGAAGGGTCCCTGGGGCTCACTGGCCTGTCGGTTTAAATTAATTGGTGAGATCCAGACAAATGAGAAACCCTTCCTCAAAAGAGAGAGGGTACATTCCTGAGAATGACACTCAAAGATGTCCCCAGGCCTCCACACGCATGGTGTGCATACCTCTGTATATACTTGTATACACACAAAACATAACGACAGTGTTCAGACAGACATGGCTCATGCTTGCAATCCCAGCACTTGGAAGGCTAAGATTAGTAGGTCTATAAATTCAAGGCAATCCTGAGCTATAAGTAAAGGACACTCCTTCACAATGGGGGCTCCCTTTCAGACTGGGGATTAGGCACAAACCACACCCAAACACCTGTTTTCACAGAGAGACCCTTTATTAAGCAGCAAAGAAAAGTTAGAGTGGCTGCTTTCTGACTCAGGCAGAAAAACAGCAGCAAATGTACTTGCAGGTATCCTCCTCGTTCTCCTCCTCCTCTTCTTTTT
>NW_026068281.1:480966-482362 GCF_014885135.2 Alexandromys fortis | reverse complement strand
TGTGAGCAGAACCCTTCCACATCAAACATTAATCAAGGTAATGTCTGCAAGTCTGTCCATATGACAATCTGGTGGGTACATTTTTTTCAATGGTAGTTCTCTTTCTCCAAATCAGTCTTCTCCTCGGTTTTCCACTCTTCTACTGAGATTCTATAAATTAAGCTTTCATGGAGTCTACATACAAGTAAAAAGGTCTCACTGCATTTATTCATCTTAATTCACATGGTACCCATCAAGTAAATCTGTTTTGTTGCAGATGGCAGGACATTTATTCTATATATATATATATATATAATACTCAACTGCATGTGTCTGAAAGGATACAACTGGCTGGCCTGTCTCATACAAACCCTATGAGACACTAAAATTCTTTCTTGAAAGAGAGACTAGAAGGAAGGAGATGGATAGGCCCAGCAAGAGTTGGTCTGTGTACAAGGGACTCCACATGAGAAATTCCTTACAATAAATGGGAGGGTGCAAAACATCATCAGCTTGGAACTCTTTATCTGAGTTCGACTTTACAGAGGTAGATAGGATTTATACACTTCTTTGAGAACTTTCACATTGACTAAGATGGGTTTGGAGACGGTGGAATGTAAGCATTGCCCTGAAATCTGAGGTTTTGAGAATTTTAGATCTTCCAGTATGCTGGAAATCTACCACTGAACATCCAGTCTCCTCAAAGGTGCTCTTTCTTGCTTGTGAGTTACTCCCAAAATTAAAAGCTATCTTCTGTGAAAAGATAGCTTCTATCAGTCATTTTCTTGCTGTCTCTTCAACTACAATGTTATAGTTGAGAAAGAAAACAATATTGAAATGAATCTGACTATTGTAAGTTGACCATAAGGGAAGGGATTAATGATTGGCAACAATGAGCCTTAACCTCTAGCATGCACATCATGACTTCCTCCGTCCTCAGCCCTATCTCTCTGCTCTTTTCCCTTTCATCTCCACAAGACAGGAGAAGATGGTCTTCCCAGCACATGAATTACAAGATGAGACTGAACCACACTGCAGCCAGATATGTCCACGTATATCCAATATCACTCCATATCAAAGAAAGTAAATGTGTCATAAAGCTCTTTCCCCAAACTCACAGTATTCTGTCACAACTGTGGCCAACATGTATTTCCAGAGACATTTTATAGGACCAGGACATTTTGCTATAGAGCTAAAACTGTGAAGAACTCCAGTTAGATTATATTTTAACATGAGGCAGATAATTGAAAATTAGAGGACTGAATGAGAACTTTCAGACTTCTTTTTACCATCGTCTTCACTGAAAGCATTATTTGTCCACTTTATCATCACATACTAAATTTTGCCTCATTTCTTTGCATTTTAGCTTCCACCTTATGCTGAACTTCTAAAAACCCTTCAATAACATTCTACAATA
>NW_026068281.1:475650-477002 GCF_014885135.2 Alexandromys fortis | reverse complement strand
TTCACTACGATTGCTGTTATTATTACTTAATTGACACAAGTTAGAATCATCAGGAAAGAAAAAACTTGAGATATTGCCTCCATCATATTGGCCAGTAGGCATGTCTGTGGGCCAATTTCTTAGTTGATTATTGATATAGGAGAATACAGTTCACTGTGAACAGCAATCTCCCTAAGGAAATCATGTGTTGATGTGGGAGTGATTTCTTATTAATAAAGAAACTGCCTAGGCCACTTGATAGGTCAACCCTTAGGTGGGTGGAATAAACAGAACAGAATGCTGGGAGAAAGAAGCTGAGTCAAGGAGTCGCCATGATTCTCCCACTCCAGACAGATGCAGGTTAAGATCTTTCTTGGTAAGCCAGTTCGTGGGCTACACAGATTATTAGAAATGGGTTAGATTAATATGTAAGAGCTAGCCAATAAGAGGCTACAGATAACAGCCAGGCAGTGTTTAAAAGAATACAGTTTCCGTGTAATTATTTTGGGAAAAGCTAGCCGTGTGGGCGGCCAGGTGCCAGGAACGCAGCCCCGCCACTCCACACTACAGAGTGGCGACAATAATGTGTTATATAAGAATTTAGGATGAGCAAGCGAGGAAGAAAAAGACAACCAGAAAGCAGAATTCTGCTATGGTCTCTGTTTCTATTACTGTCTTCAAGTTCCTGGCCATGCTCCTTTCCAAGATGGACTTTAAGCTATAAGTTAAAATAAACCCTTTCCTCCATGTGTTCCTTTTGATGATGGTGTTTGTCACAGCAACAGAAAGTGAACTGGAATGAATAGTTTCCATTTAGAATGTTCCCTCTGTATTTGTCAGATATACTGATGGGATAACAAATTATTGGCAATTTTTAAGTTTTATTTATTATGTATACAATGCTCTGCCTGCTTCCAGAAGAAGGCACCAGATCTCACTATAGATGGTTTTGAGCCAAAATGTGGTTGCTAAATGTTAAACTCAGGACCTCTGGAAGAAGAGATAGTGTTCTTAATTTGGGAGTCATTTTATGACTCCAGACCGAAATTGTCAACATTTTAGCAAAGCCCCAAATATCTGCTCTGGTCAGTCACCTCAGATCATGTTTGTGTAAGAAGATTGTACCATCTGTGGGATCAAGCTGCTCAGGGTGTTGGGTGCTGCCATTTAAATCCATAGAGACATCCAGGCATGGGCCGCTTTCTAGGGCCACGTGTGGATCCGTGGCCATCTGGAAGCCAGGATCTTGGGTTGTGTCCAAGGCTCCAATTGCTACCAAAGGCTCTGCAATCGCATAAAGTCTTCTCAGTCACCTGGAACCAGGGCTGTGTTGATCTGGGTGGTCTCTGCAGCCACTAGGGCTGTGGTAGTGC
>NW_026068281.1:461530-470792 GCF_014885135.2 Alexandromys fortis | reverse complement strand
TTTGATATCCAAGACCAATGCCCAGACCCACAGAGGTTCTGGCTCAGGGCTACTCCCTCTGAGGTCCCAGACTCAGGCCTGGCCCTGCCAAGGTCTCTGGCTCCTGCCTATTCCCTAGGAGGTCTCAGGTTCACTCATACCCAGACTGGCAGAAATCCTGGCTCAGGTCTAGTTCCTGAGAGTTCCTAGACTCATGTCCAGACCCACTGGGGTCCTGGCTTAGGCCTATTCCCTTGAAGGTCCCAGATTCATGTCTGGACCCTCAGTGGTCTCTGGCTCTGACTCACTTGCTCAGTGGTTACTCCCCTGTACCTGTTCAGGTGGAGATCACTGACTCTGGATCTGGTTGCTGGCTCAATCCAGATCCACATGTGTCGTGGGACTGGGTTGTCTCCCAGGACTGGATTTGCTCCTGGCTTCTTCTCCCAGCAGAGCTTGCTCCCTCTCTGACCTAGGTAGCTGGTTCAGGCCCCACTCCAGTACTGGTGGAGATCGCTGACTCTAAGTCAGATTGCTGGCTCAATCCTGATTTGCTCCCTGCTTCTGGTCCCACTGGAGCTTTTTTCCTCAGATCCTCTCTAGATTTTAAATTATTAAAATTATTAAGCTTTTTTTGTTTCCTACCATAATTATGGCCAACTCTCATCTTTATTGCTAGCCGCATCCATGGCCTATCTTTAGATTGTGGCTTTTATTTTTTTAATGATGCAGCCTATTTGAATTTGCAACTGTGATGTTCTTGCTGGAGATGATTTCTGTATTTATCCTGAGAACACATCGCACGGTCCTTGAAAGTGCTTGGCATGCATGAAAAGGAAACATGGAACATGCAACAAACCTGCTTAGGAGTTTAGTGAGGAGGGGTGTACAGGCCTGATGAAGGTCAGTGTGCAGAGAGAGAGCTGAAGATGGTGCATCCAGCTTTTAAAGGGCCCCCTAGCACATGTGCACAGGAGAAAGGATGATGTGGCTGCACCATACACAGATGACGAGCACACACATGCACGCAAGGGCTCATGCAGCTGTGTCTTATGTAGATGATGCAACCACGCTGCACGTGGGTCACGTGGGGTAATTTAAGATTCCTGGGGCCATTATGTACTTCTGCTTGAGGGCTTGTCTGCACATGCGTGGCATTGGAACCCAGAAGTGTTAGCCATGTTGTGTGGCTAAATCATTACATTCCACCCTTTTGTTTCTTATAAAAATTTGGGAGTTTGGGGTCTTTTTTTTTTTCAAGATAGGGTTTCTCTGTAGATTTGGAGCCTGACCTGGAAATAGCTTTTGTAGACAGGCTGGCCTTGAACTCACAGAGATCTGCCCACCTCTGCCTCCCAAGTGTGGCATTAAAGGCATGCACCACAACTGTCCAGAAAGTTTGGGGTCTTTAATGGGTGGGAATGGGGCATCATAAGGTCTCTTGTGACTGCTTCCTGCTGATTTTGTGGGCATCATCAGGTCTCTCGAGAATGTTTCTTGCTGATTATGTGGGTGTCAGAGAGTTGAGATTCTTAACCACAACCTGCAGTGGCTGATTATTTTTGTGTTTTTTTCCAGGCTCCGTGGAACTAGCTGGCTGGCATCTTGGACCTCATAAGATGTTAGAAACACGGAAAAAAAATTGTCTGGAAAAAAAATTAGATCCTAGTGATTAAGGCAGGATAGTCCCAAGAGAGTAGCTAGAGGAGGTTTTTTTTTTTTTTTTTTTTTTTTTGGGGGGAAAGGGGTGGAGGAAAGAATTTTACAAGGACTTCTGAGACCAGGAATGATAAGGGAAGAATTAAGTTATACTTATTCTGGGCAAGTCTGGTTCATTTAAATAGGTACAATTGGCTCCCTGGAGCTTATAAAAGAATGTTTGAAAAGAAATTTTATATATATTTGATGCGGGAGTGTCATATATCAATTTGTTGATTTCATTGGTTAAGCAATAAAGAAACTGCTTGGTCCTGATAGGTTAAAACATAGGTGGGAGGAGTAAACAGAACAGAATGCTGGTAGGAAGAGGAAGTGAGGTAAGACTCCTCAGACAGACTCCATAGCTCCTCTCTGGGGGCACACGCGATGAAGCTCCGACCCAGGATGGACGTAGGCTAGAATCTTCCCGGTAAGCGCACCTTGGGGTGCTTACACACATTATTAGAAATGGGCTAGTCCAGGTGCGAGAGTTAGCCTAGACAAGGATAGATATAATGAGCCAAGCAGTGCTTAAAAGAATACAGTGTCCGTGTAATTATTTTGGGGCATAAGCTAGCAGGCGGCCGGGGTGCTGGGGATGCAGCCCCACTGCTCTAATTACAACATATATTAAAAGCTGCTGCTGTTGCTGATGATGATATAGTGTTGGAATGGAAGACAGTGGGGATGATGGAGGAAAAGAAAAGGGAATTATTAGGAAGGAGAATTATTAGACCCTTCAATGTTTTACCTGAATCAAATCTCAAGGCTCTTGTTCTCTTTAGCATCATGGTTTTACCTTAACATCCAGGAGACACTGCTGCAGTCTGTGATAAACCTGTCATGTTAAAGTCTTTTTTGTGAGTTTTTGAAGTCTGGGGCTGTGAATGTCCCCAAGCTCATTAATGTTTCTTACCACCTGGGCTCTTGGAAATCTTTGTACCTCTGGCTCTATGTTTAATGATGGTCCCTGTAATAACAGCTGAGTTGTTAATCTGGAAATTTAAGTTCGACATTGGAGATATAGAGAAGTTGGTAAAGCAGATAGGAAAGAGAGGAAGAGAAAGAGTATGTGGAGTTTTTGGCACAGGAGGGTTGAGTATGGTGATGAAACTTTTATTTTTCTGGAACTGGAGAAAAGGTGACTGATCTTGGTTTGCTCTTGAACTTAAGGGAACAGGGCTCTGTTTGAGTTATTGCATATGAGGGGGTATCTTGAGCTGGAAGAGTATAAGGTTTAAGGTGAAACAGGCGTATCCAATGAGAGAGTCCCTTGAGCTTGGCAGCTGTGGTAGTTACAAGAATTACTTTAAAGAGACAGTGCTATTTAGGGGTAAGGAGTGAGGGTGTTGGTCTGGGGGAGAGAATAGTATTCAATCTCCTATTTTAATCGGCAATGGGCATGAATTGGCATATGGTTGAGGTAATGAATAGTCAGTAAAGTCCCATAATAGGAAGCAAAGATGGGATAACAGCGGAGTAAGCAGATGATCAGGAAGGGGAGAGGTTTTGGGTGAGAGGCCAGGAGTTAAAACCAGCCACCTATATATGAGTTCAAAGAATGAGATGAAAAGACAGCTTTTGGGGAGAGCCCTAAGCCTAAGAAGGGCCAGAGGCAAAAGTTTTACCTAGTTGAGGTGAAACTTGTGTGACAATTTAACAATAACATTTTTTAAAGGAATGGTTAGTTCATTCTACCTTTCCTGAAGACTGAGGGTGGTATGGGATATAAAAATGCCAGGGAATGTTAAGAGCCTTAGATAAAGTTGAGAGATCTGGGAAATAAACTCTGGGCCATTATCCGACTGAAGAGGGGTTGGGATTCCAACAGCAGGGATAATTTCTCAGACAAGAACATCAGAAAATATATGGGCCCTCTTGTCCACCAAACCCAGGAAATATTTAACTCATCTGAATGTGTGCATATAAGTAAAATCAAACTGCCAGTCAGTTCCTGGAAGGGAGCCCCTGTTGTGGTGGATGGAAAAGAGGAAGCTATGATATTTGATTTTAGGATATGACTTTTGATAGGTTTTACATGAGGCAGTGATGGCTTTTAAGAACTCTAAGTCCTCAGGATTTGGTTGGAGGTGAACCTTGACAAAAATAAAACAGCTTTGCAATTAGGATAAAAGAGCTGATGTAGGCAGGACAGAATTTGCCAGGTGTCAGGGGTGTCTGGGAGAATGTGGGCTGTACTGTATAAACCTGAGGTGATTGAGGTAGGTTTGGGCCCTCGAATAGTGCTGTTCTAGTTGCTTGGTCAGCCCAGTTATTTCCCTCGGAAATAATCTAACTTTCAGTCTGATGAGACCAACAGTGTATAATTCCTACACCTTTGGTGAGATAGGAGGCTTTTAGTAAGTCCATAATGTAGCCCGAGTTAGTTATGGATCCTCCTTTCACCATAAGAAGCCCACGATCCTTCCAGTTAGATGTGTGGGGCAGGGGGATATGAAAGGCATATTTGGAGTCTGTGTAAACATTTAAAGATTGTCCATTTGTTAAAACTGGAAGGCACAGGTAAGAGCTAGTAATTCTGCCTGCTGATTAGTGGTATTAGCATGGAGCGCCTGTGCCTCCACCACCCCAGTGTCTACAGTATGTCATAGCCTGCTCTACGGGTCCCTTCACATAAAATGGAGCTGACATCTGTGTACCAGGTATAAGTGGCCTGGGACAGTTTACCCTCCTGTATTTGTAAGGGGTGGGACAATAGATCCTCTAAGGTTTCTATGCAGAATTGAGATGGGGAATAATTAATTTTAGATTAAGGTAGGAGATTTGAGATATTAAGGGGTGGGCAGATTGAAAAGTGAGTGAGGCATCTTCTACTAGTGCCATCTGGAGGGAAAGAGCTCAGGGAGGAGATAAGGTCTGTAAGCCTTTGTAAGTTAAAAGATGGAAAAGACAGTTGTGGGTGACCCAAAGGTTTTTTGACTCACAAATAAGAAGCTTGGTGGCAGTTAAAGCACATATGCAGGGTGCCCAGCCCTGAGTGGTGAGGTCCAACTTCTTTGGCAGGTATGCTACAGGTGCAAAAAAAGGTCCCCACTTGTCTTAGGAACCCAAGGGCATAACCTTTCTTCTCTGTTACATAGAGGGAGAAGGGACAAGTTAAATCTGGCAATGAAGAGCCGGAACCTGGATAGGGGCTTTCTGGAGTCTCTGGAAGGGTTTAGTAATGGGATGGAGAAGGGGCTCTTGTAGAGAGCTGAAAGGGGTGGGCAAGGAGGGAAAAAGAGGGGATCCAGGAACACAGGAAGCCAGCCATTTTTAAGAATGATAAAACTTCTTTTGGAGAAAGAACTGCAAGGGAGTGAATTAGCTTTGTTTCTGTCTAGGGTAATAGCTTTTTGGGTTGGGGTAATAGTTAATCCCAAGTAAATGACCTGAGAGATACACAGTTGGACCTTAGAAGGTAAGACTCTATAGCCCTTTCTGGACAGGAAATTTAGACGAGCAGAAGTATCGGTTTTGCTGATATCCAAGGATGGACTGTAAAGTAAAATATCAACATACTGTACTAGTTTAGAACATCAGGGAGAGATGGCTGCTTCTCTTGTAAATATGCCCCAGGTCAGTGTCATGTCCACCTACGTTCAAGAATTATTGTGTGTTGGAACCCTGAAAGCATTTGATTCTCTGCTTCTGATAATGTTACCTAAAGTTTTAGTTCCCTATAACTTCTTTTTCTTCTTCTGATAGTTAAGATTAACTCTACATGGATGGAGAGATGGCTCAGTGGGTAAAAGCACTGACTGCTCTTCCAGAAGTCCTGAGTTCAATTCCCAGCAACCACATGGTGGCTCACAACCATCTGTAGTAAGACCTGGCTCCCTCCTCTAGTGTGCGGGCATACATGGAGGCAGAATGTTGTATACATAATAAATAAATAAGTCTTAAAAAATTGGGAGGGATGCTGGGCGATGGTGGCACACACCTTTAATCCCAACACTTGGGAGGCAGAGGCAGGCGGATCTCTGTGAGTTCGAGACCAGTCTGGTCTACAGAGCTAGTGCCAGGACAGGCTCCAAAGCCACAGAGAAACCCTGTCTCGATAAAAAAAAAAATTGGGAGGGGGGAAGTAGGAGGGAAATGGGAGGAGGTGGAAATTTTTAATAAATAACTAAAAAATAAAAAATTAACTCTATATCCATTTCTCCTATGTAGTTTTTTTCTGACATTCTTAGATTATTTCTGTGAAGGCAAATATTCACCATGAGTTTAAATCTATATTTGAGAAAATGTTTCCATTGTGAGTAACAATACAGGAAATGTATTGATGTCAATTACTACAGTAGATTGTCTTGTGTCCTTATATCTTAATAAGTGAGGCCTCACAGGATAAGTAGGTTCCATTTGAAGGACATATCAGGTGCCCTTGAACTAGGACTGTGAAAGTCTCACTCAAACACCTTAAATTTCTTGCTGGAATCTCTGAGAAATTATGCAAAAGTATAACTCAAAGAAACGTACTATTTTTTATCCTAATGGTTGATATTGAAGCACTGTAAGGAGCACAGGAGATGGCAGGCATGTGTGACTTGATCATGCTATAAAACTGTTATGACTAGATTCAGACTTTAGCTTCTTTGTTTCTCTGACCTCTAGTATCACACAGCGATGATGTGACATTGTGTCTGTTAACTTCTCATGTCTATTTGTCTCAGAAGAGTTGCTGTTCATATTGTTCACTTAGAATGCTCAAGGGTAGTAACTAATACTTGAGTGGTCAGATTTTTTTTCATTATATTTTTTATTTCTCACACATCATTCCATTGTGTGAGCCCTGCTGTTCAGGACTTTATGTTGCATCATGTGGATATATCATAAAAATTATCTTGAGAGCGTTGAGTGTGTGATATGCATAAGCCTCCATATTACATTCAGAACTGAGGGGTCCTCTTAATTACTTTGCTCTGGTCTCTTCTCTTTGAAAATGAAGAATCCCCTCTTTTATTTCTGAAACTACTGTAATTTATAGGAAAAGATTCTGAAAATGGGCTCTGATGGATAAGTTCATGTTTTTTTTCTTTTAAAAATGTTTCTTTATTTTTATTCAGTGTATGCAAATGTTTGCCTAGTGTATGGGATGAGTGTGGATGTGTACTGTGTGCATATACCTGATATAGCTGAAATCCAGAAGAGGGCTCTAAATCCCTTGGAAATGGAGTTATACACTGTAGTGAGCAGGAATGCAGGTGCTAGGAGATGAGCCTGTTCTTCTGCAATATCAGTAAGTGCTCTATACCACTGAGCCATATCTCAGCCTCCAATCTGACACTTCTTTCGCACATTTATGACAGAGCCAGTACATAACATTTCATCTTGTGTTTTTTGAAAAATAAAGGTAAAGGCTGAAATGTGTTGGCACATTCCTTTAATCTCATTCCACAGGAGGCCCAGGCTGGTGTGTCTCTCTGAGTTCAAGGCCAGCCCTGACCTACATAGCAAGTGAGACCCAGTCTCAAAAAAGAAAAATATGAAAGAAAATTATAAATGGTATGTATCTTCATAACAAATTCTGTTGGACAATATAGCTCAAATATTAAGTAAAACAAAAAATTTTTAAATTCTCAAGGTATAGATTTTCTTTTTTCTTTTCTTTTTTTTTTGTTATTTTCAAGACAGAGTTTTTCTGTGGCTTTGGAGCCTGTCCTGGAACTAGCTCTTGTAGACCAGGTTGGCCTCAAACTCACAGAGATCTGCCTTCCTCTGCCTCCCAAGTGCTAGGATTAAAGGCGTGCGCTACCACTGCCCAGTGGTTTAGATTTTCTTTTGAGCTACTCTTATGAGCAAGAATATATTTGAAAACTGATAAAGAATTACTACAATTCTCATACAATTTAATATTTATTTCATTCATAAAATAGCTTTCTACTTCATCTGAAATTATTATCTCTTGTGACATGTATTCATACATATTTAGAGGCAATTTAAGCATTACTGAACTTGTTCTGAACCACCCTCAATTTGTAATAACTATGGAACCTCTTTGAGCTTTTTTAGGCAGTAACCTTTTATGTGTTGGTTTGTGGAGCTTCAGAGACAATGTGGACAATATCGACTGTTGCACTAAAGGTGATTTTTCTATGTCCTTCCTGGGTGAAAAGATATTCTTATAAAGTAAACCCACATACTCTGATTCTGTGTGTTAGTATTCGGAACAACTGCTGTGTTGCCTGTTGTTACTGTCCTTACTGGGATAAAACCAATTCCCTTTGTCTCCAAATTTATCCAAGGATTCTTCCTTCTACTTTCTACCTCTGTTCTAGAGAGTGCAACATTGAGCCTGGGCCTTAACATCCTGCCTGGGAACATGAGACTACAGGCAGCTGAGGCCCCGTTGTAGACAAGATTGACACAGTACCAATATTTGAGCAATAGCTAAAGTTATAGCATTTAAAGCATAATTTCATTCTTCACAAGGTTTCCATTTGAGATATGTACTCTATGGTCTTTTCTGACATTAAAAATGCCCTTCAGGTTGGGTGGTGATGGCGCATGTCTTTAATCCCAGCACTTGGGAGGCAGAGGCAGGTGGATCTCTGTGAGTGCAAGGCCAACCTGGTCTACAGATCAAGTTCCAGGACAGGCTCTTTAAACAAATACAGAGAAACCTTGCCTTGAAAAAAAAAATGACCTTCAGAACAGGTACATCCTGTTTCCAAACCTTGAATTTATATTTTACATTCCTTAAAATCTATTTTGTAAGACCATTATGTCATTAGGTCATTTTATTCTCATGGAATTAGAAAGCACATTGTATAGATTGTAATTATTTTAGCATTTTTAATTACATTTTATTTTTATGTGTGTGAATGTGTAGGTAAAGTTTTCCTGTCCTGGGAGCTGCTTCCAAATTACCGCACAGAGGCTTATATTAATTTTAAATGCTCAGGCTTGTTTTTAGCTAGCTCTGATTATTGTAATTATAATTCCACTGGCCTGCCCTGTCACCTGGGTACCCTGTCCCTTAAAGAGACAAGTCCCACCCACTCCCAATCTGCCCCTTTTCACAGAGGGAAGTTGATCTTATGCCTCCTCTTCCTTTCTCTTCTTCTATCCTTCTTCTGAAGAAGCAGCCTTTGTCTCTCCCTTCCCCTCTTCTTTCCTCTTTTCTTTCTTTCTCCTTCCCTATATTTCTCTCTCTCCCCCCTCCATAACCACCTTACCCTTCACAATACCACTAAACAAACTTTATACACTAGCTTTCTCTGCATGGTGTATCTGTCTGTCTCCCACATACTGCAGTTCCCCACACCAGGAGGGGAACCTGCCAGCATCTTCCCACCATAAATCATATTACTTATAACTTAAATTAATCAATTTCTATCAATTTATGTGCTGTCATGTAGTTCATGACTTGTTACTTCATTTTGTACACATCCTCCTTCCTCAGCCACGCTGGTTTCTCCTCTGACTCTGCCCTTCCTCATCTCATCATTCTGTTTGGCTTTCCCACCTAACTTTATCCTGTTCAGCTACTGGCCAGTCAGCTTGTTTGTTGAACCAATCATAGTGACATATCCACAGTGTACAGAAGGATTACTCCACAGCATGCAGGGTTTTTTTTTTTTTT
>NW_026068281.1:451330-459853 GCF_014885135.2 Alexandromys fortis | reverse complement strand
CATTATTATTATTATTATTATTATTATTATTATTATTATTATTATTATTTTATTTTTTGAGACAGGGTTTCTCTGTAGTTTGGATGCTAACCTGGAACTACCTCTTGTAGACCAGGCTGGCCTCGAACTTAAAGAGATCCACTTGCCTCTGCCTCCTGAGTAGTGGGATTAAAGGTGTGCAGAAACACTACCCAGTCAGCTAGACAATTTAAATAGACCTAGAACCCCTAAGGAAACAGAAGCAGCCATTATAAGTCTCCCAATTAAAAAAAAAGCCCAGAATCATATGGTTTTAGCACGGGATTCTACTATACTTTTAAACACAAGTTAATACCAATATTCCTCAAATTATTCCACAAAATTGAAATAGAAAAAAACATTATCCAAATTCTTTCTATGAGGCCACAGTAATCCTGATACCTAAACTACTCAAAGACTCAATGATGAAAGAGAATTATCATACCAATCTCAGTCATGAACATTGATGCAAAAATACCCAATAAAATACAAATCGAATTCAAGAACACACAAAAAAATGTCATCCAGCACAATCAAGAGGGCTTTAACCCAGAGATGGTGGGATGGTTCAACATACGAAAATCAGTCAATGTAATACTCCATATAAACAAACTGAAAGAAAAAAATAAATGATCATCTTATTAGATGCTGAAAAAGTCTTTGACCAACTTCAACACTCCTTCAGGATAAAGGTCTTGGAGAGATTCGAGATACCAAGGATATACCTACACAATAAAAGCAAATTCAGCAAGCCAACAGTCAACATCAAATTAAATGGAGGGAAACTCAAAGCAATTCCACTAAAATCAGGCAGTGTTTAGCCCAGCAACTTACAGAGACACCTATTTCTTTTCGAAATCCAGTGTTTCTGAAACGTCTTCCCCACCTAAAGTTGATGTGGCTAACCATGGAATTCCAGAATTTTGTCTGTTAATAGTGGGGAACTATGAGGGTGGGATAAAGGTGGTTCTTAGCGTCACTTCATTTGTAGCATGAATGAAATGACTGTCCAGCTTCCCAGGAATACTCTCTTTGATGACAGTTCTGCAACACAATGTAGAAGATGCAGCTGGAATTTCACTTTCACATTTTACTAGTCCTACTTGCATGGAGCATCTGACTGTTTTTTGAATTTATCATTTCATTTGACAGAGTGATGCAGATTCTCTTACCTTGTCTACAAGCCCTGATTTTCTGTCTCCTACTTGATCTATTCCCGTGATGAGGTTTTTTGTTGATTTACTGTTATGATTATTATGTATTGTTCAGTTCTTTTTTCATTTTCATTTGAATTTTCTTTGGTGTTTCTAACTCCTTATTGAGTTGTGTTTTCATAGCCTGAATTGTCTTCGCTATTCCAAGACAAGCCATTTGCTTGTGTTTGCTTGTTCTTAATCACTTTCTTTGTTCCTGTCCCCCTTGACATCAGAGGCTTTCTTCGTCTATGTACTTTGACTTCATTGAATATACTTCTGGTGTGTGTGTTCTGTTTCTCATATTGCATCTACTTTGGTCTCCTATACTTTGGCCACAGCTATGGAAATGGTGCTTTGGGGCAGCAATATTTCATCTTAGTTTGTGTTTGGACTATGGAAGCTGAGCATAAGGATTTGGGGTGATGGTTCTCTTTTTCTATGAGTTTATAACCAGGAACTAAACTCCCAAAATGAGGTATTAGACGGAACAATTTTAATCCGGAATGGTCAAACTCAGGATAAAATGGTGAGGAAGGGGGATGTAGCGTCCTCCTGGACACAGTTCTGGTCTAGGCTGGCATGTACGGAGGCTGCTGCAGAGCGAGACCAGGGCATCCTGAGGGCTGGAGCTGTGTGAAATGCAGCCTGAGGTGCAGGAAGAGAGACCAGTCACAGTGGAGCTGAGACACTCAACCGGAAAGAGCGCTTGGAGGAAATCATTTGCCATTGGTCAGGTGTAGAGGAAGTGCACGCTGGGCGGGGTTAGAGGAGTTACCTGATTGAAGATGGGAAGGAGCATTGCTGAGGTCGGGTAAGTTATACGGAGGAGCAAAAGACAAAAGTGACGTGTACGCATTCCCTGTTGTTGCTCGGGGACCTGCACAGTGGGGAACCGCGTGGTGCAGACCTGGGTGCGGAGGGGTGCCGCGAGGACGCGAAAACTCCCCGGAGCAGCAGTCGCTGCAGGGCAGCCTGGGAAAAGTCAGTTGTCAGCTGTGTGTGTGTGGGGGGGGGGCGCAGCCCGGCGGCCCTGGAACCTCCCAGGTCAAAGGAGCCGCTGGTCTGCGACCCAGGAGGGAAGGGACCAGAGCTGCGAGCTGTTTCTCTGACGCTCATATGGAAGCCGGCTCTGAAATTCTGCTGTGGATGTCTTACGCGTGGTATATTTTAGATCATGTCAAATAAGCCTGTTTTTTAAAATTGATCTTCTGATTGCCAAAATATTCTTATAAAAATAATATAGTAGAATATTTGAATTTATCTGTTGATAGTTCAAAATGCGGGTGTGTGTGTGTGTGTGTGTGTGTGTGTTTGCTATTGTGGATAAGACAAAGCTCTTGAAATTCACATTCATCATGCAAACTTCCGTGTTAAACCGCTTACCTAGTCAAGAGAGGGGTACATGTACTTGGGGAATTGACATTCCCGGAGAGGTTTTAGATATTATTCATGAAAGGGAGAGGCAGGTGGAGCTCTTGATTGCATTGCCAGCCTGGTATGCAGAGCAAGTTTAAGGACAGTAATAGCTATACAAAGAAACCCTGTCTTAACCGCCCCCCCCCCCCCAAAAAAAAAGGAAAGGAAGGAACAAGCATTATAGGACAATATGTTAAAAAATCATTTTGGGTAATTAATATAGTCTTTTGTCTGCTTGGATCAAGAAAACTATTTTTTCCATGGACACATGACTAAGTTTTTTGTTGTTGTTGTAGTTCTTATATTGCTCTGTCTGGCCAAGAACTCACCTTATAGACCAGGCTGAACTAGAACTAACAGATTCAGAAATCCACCCACCTCTTTCTCCCACTAACAGGATAGTTCAAACTGTTGTTTTGTTTTTGTTTTTTTGTGGTCTGTTGACAGCCGGTGGTGTGACTGTGGACGTCTCCCAGGAGGAGGGTCAATGCCTGGAGCCTGCTCAGAAGGCTTTGTACTGGGATTCGATGTTGCAGAATTGCAGCAGTATGGTTTCTAAGGGTGAGGATTATCTGCTTGCATCTCCCTTGCTCCTCCTCAGGGTGTCTTGACAAACCAGTCTGCAATTGTGTGACCCGTGTGTGAATGAGTCTCACAGAGTAAAGTGAAATCCTCAGAGGAACAGAGACAAATTTCATGAAGTGTTCTCTCGTCTTGTGAGTCCCTTTGGGAGGTGTGAGGCTTCCATCAGTTTTGGTCCATGATTAATTCAGAACCTTATTAGTGTATATATTCACATTCCAGTTGTTTATGCCCATTCCTACCCCTCAGATTTGACTGAGATGTGACGAAAAGTGGGATTCAAGTGACACTAACTGAAGATGCTTTCTAAATATTCTCAGTATTCTGACACTGCAGGACAATTGGGGAATCACTTGCATAATCATGTTTCATTTTCTCTTTATCTGCTGTGTACAGTGCTGTGTTAGACATCTACATGCAGCCTGAGCAATCTCTTTGTCACTTGCATGGCTCACTGATGACCCAGACCTGCTCACCTGTGGAGAACACAGAACCCTGGAAGATGGAGCAGGAGGAGGCAGTGGTTAAGGATCTAGGTATGGTAGAGGGATTGGTGAAGGGATGGCAGGTTGTTCAAGTGAATGTGGAAGTGGGACATGAAATCAATTTTGTCACATTTTCTTTCACTAGAAATAATTCTGGAGGTTTCCACTGAGAAAAATCTCCTTAGGATTATCCTGTTGTAGGTGTAGGAAAGAAAAGGCTCTGAGGAAGAATTGACATGGAGGCAAATAATGTTGTATTTGACGATATTGAGTGATGCTGTCCTTACTTCACATTACTGATCATGTCATCATACCAATATTAGTTGGTTTTCATGTCTGTGATTGTAATGTATTACAAAACGATCAAAATTAGGACTTCTAGATTTATTCCCTTTTTTCAGAATCTTGAAACTTTTGGTATTCTATCACATTCTCTACGTTTTGGTGTTAATTTCCTTGTTCCCGAAACTGATGCCAACAGAGTTTTTTATAAGAATCAGGAAGTATATTTACAGACTGTTGAACTCCATCTGTGATATCTTCCCATGCATATCTGCCACTGTCTGTTGTCATGACAATTCCAAGTGGTTTCCATTGCTGTAAATGTAATATACTGTGAGTTCACCTCTAAGTTTGATCTTTTTAGTATTTTTACAGCTTTTCTCTTCCTTGGCACTTTCAGGATTACTTTCTGTAAAATATGCAATAGGATTGTTAGAGGAATTGCTTGGAGACTGAGAGAAGGCAGACGTCCTTGTCTTTTTGTGTTGGAAAAGAACCTGAGGCAATGTGCCAGTTTTCACCTGTTTATGGATTCTCCTATTTTTTGTCTGCTGTTGATATCTGCATTCTGGGTTTTGTGACATGCACCCATGTTGATCAAAGAACTTTCTATCTAATGGTTCATTTTAACACGATTTTGAGTTGTTTTAAACAGACATAATTCACTTTATTTTTCTTGTATTGAAAACTTTATGTGGTGGACCTGGTTTCTCTGAATCTCTGAGACTGTGATGTGGATTTTCACATGTTGGTCAGTGAATTTCTAATAAGGAGACTTGGGGAACACAGTCTTTTTCCAGAGGTCGGGGGTCAGGTAGATGCAGGTCTTAGAGATGGGATCAAAGATGGAGTTGGCAAAGTTGTTCGGGGTGGCAGTTTAACTCCTGGCCAGTGTATAGCAGTCATCAGTACCAGCCGTCATCAGTAGCTTCTTGGGCCTAAGAGCAGAGATTTCCAGTGCCTCTGGGGGCAGTGATGAAAGGCACCATCACAGAGCCACAGAGCCCTGTCACTTTTTTACAGAATAGTATGGGACTTGCCAGTCTTGTTCCCCTAGTACCTTTCCATATAGGGGCAATGGAAAGCTTGGCCAAGATGACGACCCCTGGAATGCCAGTGACTGTCTTTATGGAGTACTTAACACCAGGACCAGCATGACTATTATAGTCCCCAATAGTGACAAAAACTTTGAACCTGTTCCACTAGCCAGCCCATCTGCTTCTTCACTGACATGATTTTTTGAACCTCATCCTTTATTGATGTGCCCAGGACAAAGTCAGTAATCTCAGATTCCTTAATGGGCAAGGAGGAACAGGTTTATCTCTTCATGGACTTGATCTTTATGTCCTTAACCAGGCAGCCTGGGTTGGTGACTGGTATCCACTCCTTGTCTTCAGCTTTTGCATTGATTTTTCTGTTACTATTTTACTTACGATCATCAGTCTTCCTTACTGCAGCCCTTATTTATGACATTAAAAAAATTCCTTTTTCCTCTGTATCTTAGATCTTTAGATATGAAATAAATCTTTGGTTAGACATGTAATAAATCTTTGGTGGAAAGTATGTTTTAATTTCAGCTGTCATATCTCTTTTTTGAATGCTATAGTCTTTACATTATTTGTTTGAATAGTATACATTTACATTTCAAGAAATTAGTGAAAGAAATACATTATAGTTTAGGAACTCGAGAATATGGACACTAAATAGAGAATTAGAACTTCTTCATATTTAATTTACATTATTTATGACCTACAATATAGAACTTTTTAATATGTACTTTAAGTAAATTGGCCATTTCAACTGCTGTTGAGCATGGTGTGTTCAATCCATTTGTTTATTTACCAGTCAGTCATATTATCATTTGCTTTCTTTGTAATTTTTTTTGATTCTGTGTTTTTATCCATTGTAGTATAAATAGGCAGCTAATAAACATATCTGCTGTGTAGGCTGTCTCTTCAAACTTTAATTATTACAATTTCCCTGGATGTTTTTAATATTACATAATACTATTTGTCAGTTCCTGCTCTTGTTTAAAAGTTTGCCCCTTTGTGTTGCTCTGTAGAATTCACTGTTTCAGATCATATATGAAGGCTCTGATTTCTTGCATGGTAGGAGAGATTTGAACTCAGGTCCTTGTTTCTATATGCAGATAGATAACTTTTCCCAATACCTCTGTTTAAAGAGGCCATCTAGTCTGCTACATGTGTTTGTGGTACTTTGGAGACATTGACAGGATCATTGCTTTTGGCCATTTTCTGGAACTACTGCTCTAATACATTGAAATGTGTGTCTTCTCCACTCCCATAATGCTGTTGGTTATGTGGCTCTCTGTAATGTCATCTGGAATCACAGGTGGCTAGCTCCAGCATTGTAAAATTATCTTGGGGCTGCTCTGTACCTGGAGAATTTGTGCATCAGTACGAATTTTAGGTTTCTCTTGCTATTTCTGTGTTTGACTAGGGTTGAGGACGTTTAAATGTCCTGAAGTTTGAGCTGATCATATAAACCACTTCCAGAAATACTGAGAATTTCACAATTATGTCTAGTTAGCATCTTTAGTTTTTTCAGCAAAGTTTTCAAATTGGGACCTTTCATCTGTTTTGTAAGTTAATTCTAGGAGTTCTCTCTCTCTCTCTCTCTCTCTAATTATTTAGTACTCATTTTTATTTCGGTTCATAAAATATATGTATACAGGTGTTTGCTTGTGTGTGTGACTTATGTGGATCCTAGAATTGTAGTTATGAGAGATGGGAGCTATTGTGTGGGGTCTGGGATTTGAACCTGGTTCTCTGCAAAATCAACAGGTGCTTGTAACCATTGGGCCTTCTTTCTAGCCCTCTATTAAGTCTAATTATGTGAGTAGTGATAATAGAGAATTTTTTAATCTAAATGATACAAAATCTTCCCTTTATTGTTGTTTTTTAAATTTTTAAAAAAACAATCATTTTATTTTACATACCAATTCCAGTTCCCTCTCCCTCTCCTCCTCCTGCTCCTCTCACTTTCCCCCCATCCCAGGCCCATCTACTCCTCAGAGAGTTTGAGGCCTCCCATGCTGAGTCAACAAAGTCTGTCACACCATTTGAGGCAGGACCAAGACCCTTCCCCCTGTATCTAGGTTGAGCCAGGTATCCCTCCATACGGAATGGGCTCCAAAAAACTAGGTCATATACTAGGGATGAATCCTGGTTCCATTGCCAGTGTCCCCGTAAACTGCCCAAGCCTGTCACCCACATCCATCGGGCCGAGTTCAATCCTGTACAGGTTCCCCAGCTGTCAGTCTGGAGTCAGTAAACTCCCATTAGCTTGGGTCAGCTGTTTCTGTGGGTTTCTCCATCATGGTCTTGACCCCTTTGCTCATATTATCACTCCTCCCTCTCTACGACTGGACTCCAGGAGCTTGGCTCATTGCTTAGCTGTGGGGCTATGCATCTGCTTCCTTCGGTTACTGGATGAAGATTCGGTGATACACAGACATTTATTATTCATTAGTAACTTTTCCTTTCATTGTTGCTGTATGTTTGTGTGTATTCCTAAACATAAAAATAGAACCTACTCAGTCTGTGTTTTCAGGGATGAAGATTTGGTATTGGATAATCATATGGTGCACTCTTCTCTGGGGGAGACTATTTCTCCAGCTCTCAGAATTCCTTCGTGTTTGACTAGGGTTGAGGCCTAGTGAGCCTTCTCTTTCCATGTTAGCATGTCTCTTGGTGTTGTCCTTGTTTTGCTCATGTTTAGGCAGCCATGTTTGTACAAGTTCATGCATGTAGCTTCTCTGACTCTTCTAAGAGACACAGTCTCACAGCAAATATACTTTTCGTCTGGCTCTTAAAACATTCCCACCCCACTTTCTCAGTGATCCCTGAGCCTGAGGTGCCGTAATTGTGTTGTTTACGTGTCAGTGGGGAGTGAACAGCACACGGCTACATTTTGCCTGACTGTTTGTTCTTGTGTTGCATAACAAACTTTCACGGATGAAGAGTGAGGACTACATTTATCTGTGGGAATAAGGATAACCCGGCAGAGGTGGTGCACACCTTTAATCCCAGCAGAGGCAGAGACAGGTGGATCCTGAGTTCAAGGCCAGCCTGGTCTACAGAATGAGTTCCAGGACTAACTCCATAGCTACTGAGAAACCCTGTCAATAATAGTAATAATAATAATAATAATAATAATAATAATAATAAATATTTAAAAAGAAATTAGTGGTTATGCTGATTTGGTAAAATTGTGGTTGTAGTTTTCCTCCAAGATCCTTGGCTCCAAAAGACACCTAAGGTCATGCTCAACTTCCTTAGCGATCAGGGAAATGCAAATCAAGACAACTTTAAGATACCATCTTACACCTGTCAGAATGGCTAAAATCAAGAGCACCAATGATAGCCTTTGCTGGAGAGGTTGTGGACAAAGGGGTACACTCATCCATTGCTGATGGGAATGCAAACTTGTGCAACCACTCTGGAAAGCAGTGTGGCGGTTTCTCAGAAAATTCGGGATCAACCTACCCCTGGACCCAGCAATACCACTCTTGTGAATATACC